>NC_084617.1:55213132-55268132 GCF_033978795.1 Nerophis ophidion | reverse complement strand
CGATGCCTGGCCTTCACGCCAAACAGTTTATTCTTTGTCTCATCGGACCAGAGAATTTAGTTTTTCATGGTCTGAGAGTATTTCAGATGCATTTTTGTATTACTAAGAATTTGCTTCCGTCTGGCCACTCTACCATACACACCTGATTGCTGGATTGCTGCAAAGATGGTTGTACTTCTGGAAGCTGTAGCTGTAGCTCTGAAGGAGTAACCGTCGGGTTCTTGGTCCCATCCCTGACTAGACTAAGATGAAAGCAAAAATGTACAGAGACATCCTGGATGAAAACCAACACTTCCTATCCAACCTGATTAGCTTGAGAGGTGCTGCAAAGAGAAATGGGCAAAACTGACCAAAGATATGTGTGTCAAGCTTGTGGCATCCAATTAAAAAATACTTGAGGCTGTAATTGTTGCCAAAGGTGCATCAACAAAGTATTGAGCTGAGGCTGTGAATACTTATGAAAATGTGATTTTTTTTTTTTGGTGCTTTAATTTTAATAAATTAAAAATTCACATTGTCATTATGGGGTGTTATCTGTAGAATTTGGAGGACACTAAAGAATTTATTCCATTTTGAAATAAGGCTGTAACATAAGAAACTGTTGGAAAAAGTGAAGTGCTGTGAATACTTTCTGGATGCACGATAGATAGATAGATGGATAGATGGGTCGGTCGGTCGGTCGGTCGATCGATCGTGCCAGAGTCCATTTTTCATCATCCTCAGACAACAAACGACGTTGGATGCGATCATCGTTGACACCACACACGAGTCTGTCTCCAAGCATGTCATCTAATGCATTTCCAAATTTGCAATGTTCCGTGAGCCTCCTTAGCTCCGCGCCAAATGAAGAAACGGACCGACCTTGTTGTCTCAATCTGGAATCAAATTAGAATCGTTCCAACATCAAACTGGGTTTTGGCGCGAAGTGATCCGTTAATTTCTGAAGCATCTCTGTCAATTTCATGTCTGTATCCGCTGGCTTACCGGGCTGGCACGAACATACTTGCCTTGAGACCTCCGATTTCGGGAGGTGGGGGGATAGGGGGTGGGGGGCGTGGTCGGGGTGGGGCGGAGGCGTGGTTGGGGGCGTGGGGCGAAGGTTAAGAGGGGTGGCGTATAATTCACCAACTGGATTATTTCATATATATATATATATATATATATATATATATATATATATATATATATATATATATATATATATATATATATATGTATGAATAACTTGACTTTAAGTGAATTCTAGCCATATATATTTATTTTATTATATCTATAAATAAAATAAATAGTTGAATTTCAGACGGCACCTATCAAATACACAGTAATAAAAACAGTTGTTCTACTAACTGTACTTGTTACTAAAAAACAACAACACTATTTGAATAACCTTTGTTCTGCCATTTGCGAATTGGCAAGCAATCTCCAAATCCGGGAACATCCTTCACGGATTTGTTGTAGACATCCGCAAATGAGAACGGGATGTTGATTCCAGCTATCAGCAAAGCCATCCATCTTTTTCTCAGCATAAGATACACCATCGGGTCTCCATTTTGCAAGATGGGCCATAATACTGGGTTGTGAACGATGCTGCGTTGCGGACGCTTTGTGCTTCGCTGACCGTTCATGGCTGAGTATATCCGTTCACCGTGTTCAATGGAGAAGTCTGTTTTACAAAATGTACAGGCAGCATACCCCTTCCCCTTCGAACTCTCCTGGATAAACAAAAATTATTGTTTCCAATCATTCTGGAACTTGCAAGCGTATTTGTTCATTTTGCTCGTAGAAGGTGTAATATATTGGGTTGGGGTCAATAACCAGGCGACGTGATGAAGTTACGTCTCTTTACTGTGGGCTTCAGAACAGACATTCTATTCTATGTACAGTAGATGGCAGTATTGTCCTGTTTAAGAGGGTCACAACATTGAGTCAGGTTCTCATGAAGCTGGAGTGGGCATGGCCTCCAGCGCCGTCTGATTTTCGGGAGATTTTCGGGAGAAAATTTGTCCCGGGAGGTTTTCGGAAGAGGCGTTGAATTTCGGGAGGGTTGGCAAGTATGGGCACAAATCTCGCAACACTGCATATACTTTGGCCCCACACGAACTCAGGAAAATTGCCTTCTTTTGTCCTTCGTCTGTGATTTTGTTAGCCACGAAGTAAAAGTCCAGTCGTTCATTATACTGTTGCCAATCATCCGTAGCTTGGTCAAACTCCGTTAAATTTCCAAACAACGTCATTGAAGTCTTGATTTTTTTCCTCGTCGCCAATGTAGTAAAGTGACTTACTCCTTATAATGCTCAACTCGAACTTTTTATGAAGCCCAGCACACAGATACATTATACACAGCCGTTAGCTCTACTGCTGTCAAAACACTGCTGGCCCAGTTACCTAGGACCCCGTCTGAACCCCTAGTGGTGGTCACAGTGCAGTCTGATCAAAAATGGCACATTTAATAGAAGCATTTAAGTCTCACCTTCAAACTCATTTGTATACTCTAGCCTTTAAATAGACCTCCTTTTTAGACCAGTTGATCTGCCGCTTCTTTTCTTTTTCTCCTCTGTCCCCCCCTCCCTTGTGGAGGGGGTCCGGTCCGATGACCATGGATGAAGTACTGGCTGTCCAGAGTCGGGACCCAGGATGGACCGCTCGTCGGGACCCAGGATGGACCGCTCGCCTGTGTATCGGTTGGGGACATCTCTACGATGCTGATCCGACTCCGCTTGGGATGGTTTCCTGTGGACGGGACTCTCGCTACTTTCTGGGATCCGCTTTGAACTGAACTCTCGCGGCTGTGTTGGAGCCACTATGGATTGAACTTTCACAGTATCATGTTGGACCCGCTCGACATCCATTGCTTTCGGTCCCCTAGAGGTGGGGGGGGTTGCCCACATGTGAGGTCCTCTCCAAGGTTCTCATAGTCATTATTGTCACTGGCGTCCCACTGGGTGTGAGTTCTCCTTGCCCTTATGTGGGTTCTTCCGAGGATGTTGTAGTCGTAGTGGTTTGTACAGTCCTTTGAGACATTTGTGATTTAGGGCTATATAAATAAACATTGATTGATTGATTGATTTATTGATTAACATTACAACAGATACTGTATATTAAAAGTGTTAATTAAATGTGCCGCTCCCTTTCTCTTCTTCCGGACATGCATGGTTGTTGTTTCAGAGTGAAAAAAGAGGGCGAAAGATAACAGTAAAACAAATGTGTGGCCTGCAAAGTTGATAGTAATCGGTTGGTGATTTTGTGTAAACACAGGCGTCCCTGGAAAGGAGGGGGGAGGGAAATCACACCCTCGTCTGCCCTAGTTCCACAGAAGAGAGGGGGGGAAAAGATGTCTTGACCTCCCAAACGGTCTGGTAACAGCTGCTGTCAATCTGCCAAGGAGTGTGTATCTTGACATTTGGAAGCGAATCCCCCCGCCTTTTTTTTTAAAGAAAGATATTTGGGCTGTTGACAGTCAGGGCCACTAGTGGCTCCCAAAGGAGAGCTCCTTCACTCAATGTTGTTACAGCCTCCTCATTGGTGACATCCACACCAAGGGCTGCAGCATCCCTCTCCTCTCTCTGACTGCCTAACTAGATCCTCCATCTCTGACACCCTGCTCTGTCACCCAGAACAAAGTCCCCCGCCAACACACACCAACACCCCTCTTTTTGACAGAGAGGCAGGCAGACGGATGTTCCGCAGAGGCAGGCGAGGAGTTGGTTGGCGAGGAGGTGAGGCGTTTGAGCCAGAGGGATTTATTCCCTGTCCTGACAGGCCGTTTTTTTTTATTCCAGGTGGGCTGATGGATTTTCCACCTCTCCAAGCGATGTAGCAGCCAGACGAGCTCTTGTATTAATAGTCGGTGACAGTTCATCTCTGGGGCGTGCTTCAAGTTACCGTGTCGGTTTGTGTGAAGTTCATCACTTCATCTATTTTTTTTTTATATTAAAAAAAAAAAAATCAAATCTACACTTGATGAAGTAAAAGTGCAGCCAGCAGAGAATTGTGTCTTTCTCCGTTTGCATCATAATAACAAGTACAATGTGAACTGTGAATGCTGAAGTTGGAGTGAAATGCTGACAGAATGTAGTATGAATGTAAGAACTGTGTGGTAAGCTGAATTTTCCTTGCTCTTTTCTGTATTTATTACGCACACCATATTTACTCTCACACTCGTCCACAGTATGGAGTGCAGCTGGCGCTGGGCAGAGACACACACCTTAGGTTGATTAGGGTGGCCTACATAACTTGGGTGCTGACGGCCTGAGAGCGCCGGAACTTTGTGTTTCATTGCTGTTGCTACTCGCATGCGTCCCTTTCTTCGTCTCACTAGTAAACTCTCAAGTTTGTCTTGTGCATCTCACAGGTTTGCATTTTATACCTAGCCTTGTCTAGCGCTTTTAGTTTATATTTAGTTTATCTGTTTTACTTCGTGCATGAAGCATTTTTCCTAGGCTTGTCTAGCGTTTTTATTTAGTACTAAGCTCCTTTGTTTTACATTCTCTCAGACAGTATTGTTCCTAGCTTTTTGTTCAGTTTTGGTATTTATTATTCTAGTTCTTTATGGTGTGTTTTTGAGCTTACACCATCGCTTTTTGTTTTGGCTACATCCACCTTCCGCCAAAATAAAGGAAGAACTTTTCACTACTACCAAAACGTCTCTGCATCCTTGGGATCCACTCAATCAGTTCGTAACAAACAGTTAGAATTTTGGAAGGGTTTGAATGTGGAAGAGTTTGAATTTCCAGGAAAACCGGAATTTGGTTTGGAACTTGGGAAAGTGATAGTTTGAATGTCCAGGATAAGAGGGATATGGTAATGTTGGAATGATTTGAATAGGTTTAAAAATGTGTGAATTGTGCAACTTGGAAAAATGTCCCATTCATTTTCCCATTCATTTCAATGGGAACTTCCTGGAAATTTGGGGATAAGCGAGATTTTTTTGAAAATGATTAGGAACATCATTGTCCTAAATGAGCTGAATTGGTTGGTGTTGGAATTGTTTGAATCGGGCAAGAAATGTAACAAACAGTTTGAATTTTGGAAGGGTTTGAATGTGAAATAGTTTGAATTTCCAGGAAAACCGGAATTTGGTTTGGAACTTGGGAAAGTGGATAGTTTGAATGTCCAGGATAAGAGGAATATGTTGATGTTGGAATGGTTTGAATAGGTTGGAAATTGTGGGAATTGTGCAACTTGGAAAAATGTCCAATTCATTTCAATGGGAACTTCCTGGAAGTTTTGGGAAAAGCGAGATTTTTTGAAAATGATTAGGAACATCATTGTCCTAAATGAGCTGAATTGGTTGGTGTTGGAAATGTTTAAATCGGGCAAGAAATGTTGAAGTCGTAAATTGTATTAGGGAATTTCAGGAAAAGCGGGAATTTTTTGGAAAAGTGGGAATGTTGTGAATGAGTAAATGGTTAGTGTTGGAATTTTTCAAATCTGTCAAGAAATGTTGAAGTAGTAACATTTTTAATTAAGAAATAGTATTACGGAATTCCTGGAATTTCGGGGAAACCGGGAATCTTTCCAGTTCTGATTAAGAGGAATGATTTGACGGTGAAACGGTTAAAGTGGGTTGAAAAATGTGGAAGGAGTAGTCACCAGAAAAAAGGGTGAAAATAGGGCTTTGGAAAATCAGGAATACTGGAAAGTCCTGGAATTTTTTAACTTGGAAAAAGGGTAGTTTACATTTTCTGCAAGCTGGAATGTGTTGAAGATGGAATGGTTTGAATTGTTTGAAAACTGTGGAAATTGTGGAAATTAAAAAAATGGCCAAGTCATTTTGAATGGGAAAAATGTTCAGGAAAACCTGGATTTCCGGGAATTCTGGGAATTAATGGAATTTGTCAAGGAAAAGTCCGCCATTCCCAAATAGGCTGAACAGTTTGAAGTTGGAACGGTTTGAATTGGGTGAAAAATGTGGAAGGTAGAGCGCACCAAAATCTGGAGAAGAATAATAATAAGTTGAATAATTAATGGAACGTTGATTGAATGTAGAAATGTTGAAATTCTTTAAACGCTGAAATAGTTTGAATGTTGGAATGGTTTGAATGTTGAAGAGTTGTTATTTCCAGGGAAAACGGAATTTGGTTCGGAACTTGGGAAAGTGCTAGTTTAAATGTCCAGGATGAGTGGAATGTGTTGATGTTGGAATTGTTTCAACAGGTTGAAAAATGTAGAAATTGTGCAACTTGAAAAAATGTCCCATTCATTTCAATCGGAACTTCCTAGGAATTTGGGGAAAAGCGGGATTTTTTTCAAAAATGATTGGGAGCATGAATGTCCTGAGTGAGCTGAATTTGTTGGTGTTGGAATTGTTTAAATCGGTCAAGAAATGTTGAATTAGTAGCAGTTTTTAATTGAGAAATTCATGGAATTTCGAGAAAAGCGGGAATTTACTAGTTCCTTAACCAACTTAGTTTTTTCCTGAATATGAGGAGTGGAACGGTTGTAATGGGTTGAAAAATGTGAAAGGAGAAGTCAAACTTAAGGCTGAAAATAGGTTACCAAAAAAACGGTAATTCCTGGAAATTTGTGGAATGTGAAAACATTATAATTTGAATGTCCAGTTTGAGTTGAATGTGTCGAAGGTGAAATGGTTTGAATGGGTTAAAGAATGTGGGAATTGTGGAAGTTTGAAAAATGGCTAATTAATTTTAATGAGGAAAATTGAGAAAAAAAAAAGGAATTATGGGAAATCCGGGAATTTTTTTTGGAATTGTTGAAGTAGAGCACACAATCCCTGTACTAGCTGAATATTTTGGAGTTGTAACGGTTTGAATCAGATGAAAAATATTGGAATTTTGAAGTGTCCCATTGATTTCAAAGGGAATTTCAGAAAAAAATGGGAATTTTGGGAAAAGCGGGAATTTTTGTGAAAATTGTAAAAAAAATAAAAAAATGTAATGGTCTAAATGAGGTGACATGATTGGTGTTAACAATTTTTCTTATCGGTCAAGAAATGTTGAAGTAGTAACATGTTGGATTTAGAAATGGTATTACGGAATTCCTGGAATTTCAGAGAAACCGATAATTTTTCCAGTTCAAAAAACAAATTTGTTTTTTGTCCTGGTTAAGAGGAATGTTTTGCCGGTAAAACAGTTGAGATGAGTTGAAAAATGTGGAAGGAGTATAGTCACCAGAAAAAAAGGAGGAAATGGGGCTTTGGAAAAGCAGGAATTCTGGAAAATCCTGGAACTTTTTTGAACTTGCAAAAATGATAGTTTGAATTTCCAGAATGGCGGAATGTGTTGAAGTGAAGTGAATTGTATTTATATAGCGCTTTTCTCAAGTGACTCAAAGCGCTTTACATAGTGACACCCAATATCTAAGTTACATTTAAACCAGTGTGGGTGGCACTGGGAGCAGGTGGGTAAAGTGTCTTGCCCAAGGACACAACGGCAGTAACTAGGATGGCACAAGCGGGAATCGAACCTGCAACCCTCAAGTTGCTGACACGGCCACTCTACCAACCGAGCTATGCCGCCCCAAGTTGAAGTTGGAACGGTTTGAATTGCGTGAAAAATATCTGTAGAATAATAATAATAAATTGAACTAGATGTAGCAACTCCTGAAGTAATTTTGTGTCAATGCTCCAATGTTGAAGTTGAACTGTCCATCCATCCATCCATCCATCCATTTTCTACCGCTTATTCCCTTTCGGGGTCGCGGGGGGCGCTGGCGCCTATCTCAGCTACAATCGGGCGGAAGGCAGGGTACACCCTGGACAAGTCGCCACCTCATCGCAGGGCCAACACAGATAGACAGACAACATTCACACTCACATTCACACTCTAGGGCCAATTTAGTGTTGCCAATCAACCTATCCCCAGGTGCATGTCTTTGGAAGTGGGAGGAAGCCGGAGTACCCGGAGGGAACCCACGCATTCACGGGGAGAACATGCAAACTCCACACAGAAAGATCCCGAGCCTGGATTTGAACCCAGGACTGCAGGAACTTCGTATTGTGAGGCAGACGCACTAACCCCTCTGCCACCGTGAAGTTGAAGTTGAACTGAAATCCTGGAATTTTTTTAGAATTGTTGAAGAAAAGCACACAATTCCCAAACAGGCTGAATATTTTGAAGTTGGAACAGTTTGAATCGGATAAAAAAATGTGGGAGTTGTGGAACTTTGAAGAATGTCCCCTTGATTTCAATGGGATTTTCTCAAAAATGTGGGAATTTCTGGAAAAGCAGGAATTAAAAAAAAATGGTTAAAAAAAACAAACTTGAATGGTCTGAATGAATTAAAATGGTGGTGTTAACATTTTTCAAATCAGTTGAGAAATGTTGAATTGAGAAATGGTATTACAGAATTCCTGGAATTTCGGGGAAAAACGGGAATGTTTCTAGTTCAAAAAAGAACTTTGTTTTTTGTCCTAATTAAGATAAAAGTTTTGACGGTGGAACAGTTAAAGTGGGTTGAAAATGTGGGAGGGGTAGGTGCCAGAAAAAAAGGTGGAAATAAGGCTTTGGAAAACCAGGGATTCTGGAAAATCAGGAATTTTTTGGGAACTTGGAAAAAGAGTACTTTGAAATTCCAGGATGGTGAAATGTGTTAAAGGTAGAATGGTTTGAATAGGTTGAAAAAATGTGGAAATGCTGAAAGTTTGAAAAATGGCCAATTCCATTTAAAATGGGAAAAATGTCCTGGAAAACCGGAAATTCTGGAAAATCTGGGAATTTTGGGAATTTGTCAAGGGAAAGTCCGTGATTCCGGAATAGGCTGAACACTTTGAAGTTGGAACGATTTGAATGGGATGAAAAATGTGAAAGGTAGACTGCGCCAAAATCTGAAGAAGAAGAAGAAGAAGAAGTTGAATTTGAGGAAGCAACTCCTTAAGTAATATTGTGTCAATGCTCCAATGCTGGAGTTGAACTGAAATCCTGGATTTTTTCTTTAGAATTGTTGAAGAAAAGCACACAATTCCCAAACAGGCTGAATATTTTGAAGTTGGAACAGTTTGAATCGGATGAAAAATGTGGGAGTTGTGGAACTTCGAAGAATGTCCCCATGATTTCAATGGGAATTTCTCAAAAATGTGGGAATTTTTTGGAAAAGCAGGAATTAAATAAATAAAAAAAGTTAAAAAAACGAAACTTGAATGGTCTGAATGAATTGAAATGGTTGGTGTTAACACTTTTCAAATCAGTTGACAAATGTTGAATTGAGAAATGGTACAATGGAATTTCGGGAAAAACGGGAATGTTTCTAGTTCAAAAAACAACATTGTTTTTTTGTCCTAATTAAGATAAAAGTTTTGACAGTGGAACGGTTGAAGTGGGTTGAAAAATGTGGGAGGAGTATTCACCAGAAAAAAAGGTGGAAATAAGGCTTTGGAAAACCATGGATTCTGGAAAATGCGGAAATTTTTTGGGAACTTGGAGAAAGAGTACTTTGGAATTCCGGGATGGTGAAATGTGTTAAAGGTAGAATGGTTTGAATAGGTTGAAAAAATGTGGAAATGGTGAAAGTTTGAAAAATGGCCAATTCGTTTTAAATTGGAAAAATGTCCTGGAAAACTGAAAATTCTGGTAAATCTGGGAATTTTTGGAACTTGTCAAGGGAAAGTCCGCGATTCCGGAATAGGCTGAACAGTTTGAAGTTCGAACGATTTGAATCGAGTGAAAAATGTGGAAGGGAGAGTGGGCCAAAATCTGCAGAAGAAGAATAAATAGATGCATTTTGGTGTAGAAAAGCAGATTTGCGAAATCTTTGGAGCATTCACACATTAATAATCCCTAACTGACATGAGGCGTTTAATTGTATCAACGGCGTTGGCGCTCATCAATGATTTTAAACACAGGCTTGTGACAACACATGCTAGAGAACAAGGCAACAAGATGTCCCCGGGGGAGAGTTGTTCATTTCCCGCCATCCTCCTTTCTTCTCCATTTGTCCGTGCCTGACTAAACGTGAGGGAGTGTGCAGCCTCCTATGAAGACCTCCAAGAAGTCGCCGCTGAGCACATTTCCTATCTTTAGCCCCCCCACTTAATATATTAAACATCAATTTAAGGGAACATTATCTCATTAATTTCCTCCACGCTGCTGTTATGGGAGAGGGAGAAAGGCGAAGCAGCAGGAAAGATCACAAAAAAGGCTGACTTTGAAGTAAAGAAGAAGCCACCATCGTAGAGACGACGTCTTACAAAACCTCGAGGGGGTTCGTCAGCCAGTTAACTCTTCCAAGTAAGAGCCGGCCATCGGACACCAGCTATTAAGCAAATGTTTGTAAAATAACAAAACTGTCTTTGTAGGGGAGAAGCGACTTAACAAAATCGACACTTTCCTGCACACTAAAAAATGCTGGGTTATTTTGCTAAACCAATTGTGGAAGTCGATTCCTATCAGTTCCACTGTTAGACACGGCCTGCAGTTTTGAACAATGTTTTAATGTCCATAGAATTTCTCAACAGATTTCTCTCCCGCAGGACGTGACTTTTCAGCCACCTCCGTGTCCTCTCTCCCCTCTTTCCCCCGGCCGCTTACTGTTAAAGACAACAGATGATTAGATTAACACGTACCACCTGTGAAATCTAATCACCTGCCAGCTGTGTCTCGCCGTCAGCACATGCCCCACCCCTATCCGATGGTGCTCGCCCTCAGCACCATAAGCAGAGGCGGTGACCTTTGCTCCTGCAGGCGCGCTGCGTTAAATTGCAGCGTTATTTTTATGAAGGGCAATCCATTTTTGGGGTTAAAAGTGTATTATTTTAACTCAATTTCTGGGTTTTTGAAATTATGAACCATTTTTAGGCAAAAGCCTCTTTTTTTTTTTAAGTATTTTTCTTTCTTTGAAGGGAATTTTATTATGGATCTCATTAACATTATTTTCAATCAACCAACATTGAGTTAGCATAACTCAGCTTTTGGGTTAAATCATTCAACCTGATTGTTTGGTTGGGAATAACCCAACATTAAGTTATCATAACTCAACTTTTTGGTTAAATAATTCCAAGCAAAAGTTGGGTTAAAAAAAAGAACCCAAATTTTTGAGTTAAAGTAACTTAAATAGGGGTTCGTCCATTTCTGAACCAGCAGTTGGGTTAAAATGGAGTTATTTTTTAACCCAACATTTTTCAGGGTGTGAGCCGCCACAGATTTGGCGTTGATGCAGAACGCGGCCAAAACGCCAAACCTGCAACTGCGACGAGCTTTGGAAAGACAAATACATACATATTATTTGCTATGTAAATGGTAATAGAACCATTTCAAAATTGTCTACAAAGTCTCCCAATTTAGCATATCCAGTATCAATCAATCAATGTTTACTTATATAGCCGTAGATCACAAGTGTTTCAAAGGGCTGCACCCTTGGCTCAGATCCCACATCAGGGCAAGAAAAAACTCAACCCAACCCAACCACCAACCCACCACCCCCACCCTAAATATATATACACTATATTGCCAAAAGTATTTGACCACTTGCCTTGACTCACACATGAACTTGAAGTGCCATCATATTCCTAACCCATAAGGTCCAATATGATGTGACTCTTCTTGGAAGGTTGTCCACAAAATTGCGAAGTGTGTTTACAGGAATTTTCCACCATTCTTCCAAAAGCGCATTGGTGAGGTCACACACTGATGTTGGTCGAGAAGGCCTGGCTCTCAGTCTTCATTTTAATTCATCCCAAAGGTGTTCTATGGGGTTCAGGTCAGGACTATGTGCAGGCCAGTCAAGTTCATCCACACCAGATTCTGTCATCCATGTCTCTATGGACTTTGCTTTGTGCACTGGTCCACAGTCATGTAGGAAGAGGAAAGGGCTGGCTCCAAAATGTTCCCACAAGGTTGGGAGCATGGACTTGTCCAAAATATTTTGGTATCCTGGAGCATTCAAAGTTCCTTTCCCTGGACCGAAGGAGCAAAGTCCAACTACTGAAAAACAACCCCACACCATAATTCCTCCTCCACCAAATTTCCCACTCGGCATGTAGCGTTCTCCTGTCATCCTCCAAACCCAGACTCGTCCATCAGATTTCAAGAGTCCAGTGGCGACGTGCTTTACACCACTGTATCCGACCCTTGGCATTTGACTTGGTGTTGTATGGCTTAGAGGCAGACGCTTGGCCATGGAAACCCGTTCCACGGAGCTCTTTGCGTACTGTACGTGGGCTAATTGGAATGTCACATGAAGTTTGGAGCTCTGTAGCAACTGACAGTGCAAAGAGGTCGCCGACTTTCTGCACAATGCGCTTCAGCGTCCGCTGAACCTTCTATGTCAGTTTACGTGGACTACCACTTTGTGGCTGAGTTGCTGTTGTTCCCAAACTCTTCCATTTTCTTATAATAAAGCCGACAGTTGACTTTGAAATATTTAGGAGTGAGGAAATGTCACGACTGGATTTGTTGAACATTCTTTCACAAAGTTTGTAGAAACAGTCTCCATGCCTAAGTGCTTGATTTTATACACCTGTGGCTGGGCCAAGTGATTAGGACACCTGATTCTCATCATTTGGATGGGTGGTCAAATACTTTTGGCAATAGAGTGGGTACATATATATATATATATATATCCATCCATCCATTTTCTACCGCTTATTCCCTTTCGGGGTTGCGGGGGGCGCTGGCGCCTATCTCAGCTACAATCGGGCGGAAGGCGGGGTACACCCTGGACAAGTCGCCACCTCATCGCAGGGCCAACACAGATAGACAGAAAACATTCACACTCACATTCACACACTAGGGCAAATTTAGTGTTGCCAATCAACCTATCCCCAGGTGCATGTCTTTGGAGGTGGGAGGAAGCCGGAGTACCCGGAGGAAACCCACGCATTCACGGGGAGAACATGCAAACTCCACACAGAAAGATCCCGAGCCTGGATTTGAACCCAGGACAGCAAGACCTTCGTATTGTGAGGCAGACGCACTAACCCCTCTGCCACCGTGAATCCATATATATATATATATATATATATATGTATATATATATCTATATCAATATAGTGTGTACATATATATATATATATATATATATATATATATATGTGTACACACTATATTGCCTATATATATATATAGGCAATATAGTGTGTACACATATATATATATATATGTACACACTATATTGATATATATATATATATATATATACATATATAAATACACACTTATACATACATACATGAATGTATGTATGTATGTATGTATGTATGTATATATATATATATATATATGGATATATGTATATATATAAATATATATATATACTTATATATATATATATGACAGAGATGTACATATATCCTTACTCATTGTCTATTTATTTAGTTACTTACTAATGTATTTATTTGTTCACTGTTGTGTTACAGATTGAGTATAAACAAATGCTTTACAAATTGCTATGAAACAAAAAGGGGTATGGGAATAAATAAGCTCTGCTTCTTCCTATTCCTTTTCAGGAAAGGTGTAATGCAAAACAGGAAGTATTTGATGTATCATATTGTAATTGTATGCACGCTCAAAATAAACTATCACCATAACCATATGTTGTCTATATCGCACACGGCTAAAATCAGAGGTTCTATTTTAGTGGGAGTAAACTTGCAACCTTTTTGTCTGCAACCAATTTTTAAAATTGAGTTAGCCAGGCAAAAATAGTTGGAGTTACCAGATATTTTTGGCCAGTATGTACCTTGTTAACACATCCTCTGCATAATCTGAGTGTGATCTGAAAGAGCAACACTTCATCAAAATGGAGCAAGATGCCTACATAGATTCCCTGGATACCAGACCTAGATCCCTTTCTGTGAGTTTGATGTGGCTGATGACTTCACACCTCAGCAATGGCTGCTTATTGTGTTGAAGGGAGAAGGTTTCCTTTTCAGTATTTTTCTGAATGTTATTCTTTTTTCCTCTTTAGGAAACTAGCAGCATCTGACCTGGATATTAGAAGTGTTAATTGTTTGGTGTAGGTATTTTCGTTTCCGAGGCTTTATGTGGGTCATATTACAATGTTTAATCTAAAAGACTGTCTTGTGGTTGACATAACATGTGATAGTGATGCATCAGTTAAAATGTCGCATAAATTCTTCAAGCCACTTCCTGACGATCCGTTTTAGGAGGTGGTCTTTTTAGATGCCTCCTGAGTGAAATTGTTTCTCAACCCCGGCATCCATGTTTGTAGTTTAAAGGGGAACATTATCACCAGACCTATGTAAGCGTCAATATATACCTTGATGTTGCAGAAAAAAGACCATATGTTTTTTTAACCGATTTCCGAACTCTAAAAGGGTGAATTTGGCGATTTAAACGCCTTTCAATTGTTCGCTGTCGGAGCAATGACCTTTCCCCCGTGACGTTACAAAGGGAAGCAATCCGCCATTTTCTCAAACACATTACACACATCAAGTCAAATCAGCTCTGTTATTTTCCGTTTCTTCGACTGTTTTTCGTACCTTGGAGACGTTATGCCTCGTCGATGTGTTGTCGGAGGGTGTAACAACATAATCAGGGACGGATTCAAGTTGACTTACGTGGAGTGTGCATCGATTAGCACGGCATGCTAATCGATGCTATTTAGGCTAGCTGTATGTGCATATTGCATCATTATGCCTCATTTGTAGTTATATTTGCATCCAGCCTATCCCTCCACCCACATGTAATGTCAAACAAATACATACCAATCGACGAATACAAGTAGCACCAGTGTCAAAAGATGCAAAAGTCCCTCGTTTGTTGTGCACATTTTACCGACGATAGCGATGCTATGACAGAGATGTGTGGATATCCTGCGACACTCAAAGCAGATGCATTTCCAACGATAAAGTCAACAAAATCACAAAGGTGAGTTTTGTTGATGTTATTGACTTATGTGCTAATCACACATATTTGGTCACGGCATGACTGGAAGCTAATCGATGCTAAAATGCTATTTAGGCTAGCTGTATTTACATTTGTAGCTATATTTGCATCCAGCCTTTCCCTCCACCCACATTTAATGCCAAACAAACACTTACCTATCGACGGATTTAAGTTGATCCAGTGGTCAAAAAATGCAATCGTTGGTTAGAAGGCGACCGCCGAATTCATCCCACGTTGCCTTTGTCCGTCGTGATATGGCTCAATAGCTTCAGTTTCTTTTTCAATTTTGTTTTCGCTATCTGCCTCCACACTCCAACCATCCGTTTCACTACAAGCGTAATCTGTTGAATCGCTTAAGCCACTGAAATCTGAGTCTGAACCCGAGCTAATGTCGCTATATCATCCTGTTCTATCTGCCATGTTTGTTTGTATTGGCGTCACGCAGTGACATCACAGGAAAATGGACGGGTGGGTTTACAGATAGCGAAAATCAGGCACTTTAAAGCCTTTTTTCGGGATATTCCATGATGGGTAAAATTTTGAAAAAAACTTTGAAAAATAAAATAAGCCACTGGGAACTGATTTTTATTGGTTTTAATCCTTCTGAAATTGTGATAATGTTCCCCTTTAAGTTGGGAATGGAACGGTGTGCAGCCGGACATTGAGTTATCCAGTAAGAGTTACTGAAATTACCGGACTATAGAGCGCACCGGCATATAAACCGCACACACTAAATTAAAAAATATATATATTTTTCCATATATTAGCCGCTTATATAAATGTCGTGAAATTAGTTATTTATCAATCAGTCAATCAAAGTTTATTTATATAGCCCTAAATCACAAGTGTCTCAAAGGGCTGCACAAGCCACCACGACATCCTCGGCTCAGATCCCACATCAGGGCAAGAAAAAACTCAACCCAATGGGATGACAATGAGAAACCTTGGAGGGGACCGCAGAATGTTTCATATTGGACCATGCACATTAGCTCTGTGCTTTATGTTCTGCTGCGTGTCCTGCTCGGCCCTACGTCTCAGTAATTACATTGTCACAATTAATAAGAACAGAGCATTTTAGCTTATGGAGTTGCATTTTAGCTGGAACTACAACAGAAATAAACATGGTGGACTCTAGTTTTTGTCCTGATACTAAAATTACTACTAAAATTATTTCGATATTTTTCTAAATAAAGGGCACCACAAAAAAGTTGCATTATTGGCTTTACTTGAACAAAAAATCTTAAGGTACATTAAACATATGTTTCTTATTGCAAGTTTGTACTTAAATAAAATATTGAACATACAAGACAACTTGTCTTTTAGTAGTAAGTAAACAAACAAAGGCTCCTAATTAGTCTGCTGACATATGCATATTGTGTCATTTTCCATTTTATTATTTTCTCAACATTATTTATGACAAGTGGTAGAAAAGGAATTATTAATCTACTTGTTCATTTACTGTTAATATCTGCTTACTTTCTCTTTTAACATGTTCCATCTACACTTCTGTTAAAATGTAATAATCCCTTATTCTTCTGTTGTTTGATACTTTACTTTGGTTTTGGAAGACACCACAAACTTGGGTATCAATCAGATACCAAGTCATTACAGGATCATACATTGGTCATATTTAAAGTCCTCACGTGCCCAGGGACATATTTCTTGAGTTTAGAAACATAATATACAAAAAAAACAAAAAACGAAATAAGATGTTGTGATGCCAAAAAATATCTACGTAATCATAGTAGTATCGACTAGATACGTTCTTGTACTTGGTATCAATACAGTGGATGTCAGGTGTAGATCCACCAATGGCATTTGTTTACATTTTGACGCCGGAGAGCTACGCTGTGTCGTGAAGTGTGTTTATCTACTCCTCGTCCTGCAGGGATGATACTTGTAAGAAACTGACTTTATTTGTCACCATAGAGGCGAGGATTAGTGATTTAGAAGTAGTTAAAACACTTCAGACGGCGGCTGGATGTTAGCCGCTAGCTAGCTAGCCACATCTTAAAGCACCTCTTCCTGAGAGCGTTTTAGTGTTATAACTTCACTTTTATCGCTAGTTTTTATGCCAAAATGTCTCTGTTCTCCCTTTTCTGTCCACACACTGTGTCTGCTTGTAAGTGCTCCGTGATTGTGCGTTGCCAAACATGCTCCTCTGCTCGTAAACCAGCAATGACACGACCTGACGACGACGGGAGGGTGGGGGACCGGTACTTTTCAGAGGCAGTATAGTACCGAATGTGATTCATTAGTATCGCGGTACTATACTAATACCTGTATACCGTACAACCCTAGTGGACTCATACAAAATAACTAAGAAAACATTAGCAGTTATGGAGATATTAGCTAATAATTTTGTTTTATAGATATCTCCACAAAGCCTCCATAGTTTAAATTGTGAGGAATCCTAATACAGAAAAACAGGTGCTGACAAGCAAGAAAATGGGGTTTTGTATCCCTTCAAGATAACGTAGCATGAGGCGTTTATTTTTCCCAACGTGCATTTTGCCTCGATGAAATATACCTGCTGGAAAAAGTCAGCAGTACGGCCTTAAATGTTTGAACTGAAGTCGGAGATACAGTAGAGCTGCAATAAAGTGCCGTGTATCGTAACTCCCACTGTCCAGTATCCACTCGTCATTAGCGTGAAACTATTCAAGCTGTGCAATATTAAATTTACTACTGAATGTGCAATAACCCACACATACTACCTTATCTCTCATATATATATATATATATATATATATATATATATATATATATATATATATATATATATATATATATATATATATATATATATATATATATATATACACACACAGTGGGGCAAAAAAGTATTTAGTCAGCCACCGATTGTGAAAGTTCTCCCACTTAAAATGATGACAGAGGTCTGTAATTTTCATCATAGGTACACTTCAATTGTGAAAGACAGAATGTGAGAAAAAATCCAGGAATTCACATTGTAGGAATTTTAAAGAATTTATTTGTAAACTATGGTGGAAAATAAGTATTTGGTCAACCATTCAAAGCTCTCACTGATGGAAGGAGGTTTTGGCTCAAAATCTCACGATACATGGCCCCATTCATTTTTTCCTTAACACGGATCAATCGTCCTGTCCACTTAGCAGAAAAACAGCCCCAAAAAATTATGTCCCCACCCCCCATGCTTCACAATATGTGTGGTGTTCTTGGGATGCAACTCAGTATTATTCTTCCTCCAAACACGACGAGTTGAGTTTATACCAAAAAGTTGTATATTGGTTTCATCTGACCACTTGACATTCTCCCAATCCTCTGCTGTATCATCCATGTATCCATTTTGGTATAAATTCCACTCGTCGTGTTTGGAGGAAAAAGAATACTGAGTTGCATCCCAAGAACACCATACCTACTGTGAAGCATGGGGGTGGAAACATCATGCTTTGGGGCTGTTTTTCTGCTAAGGGGACAGGACGATTGATCCGTGTTAAGGAAAGAATGAATGGGGCCATGTATTGTGAGCTTTTGAGCCAAAACCTCCTTCCATCAGTGAGAGCTTTGAATGGTTGACCAAATACTTATTTTCGACTATAATTTACAAATAAATTCTTTAACATTCCTACATATGTGAATTCCTGGATTTTTTTTTTCACGTTCTGCCTCTCACCGTTGAAGTGTACCTATGATGAAAATCACAGACCTTTGTTTTAAGTGGGAGAACTTGCACAATCGGTGGCTGACTAAATACTTTTTTGCCCCACTGTACATTATATATATATATACACACACATTATATATATCATATAAATAGAAAATCAGAACAATGCACATGACTTTTATAATTATTTTTGGTTGTCTAATTGCCCTATATATTTTTTTCTGATTCTGTCTTTTATTGCACGTCTGTACCAGAGAAGAAGCTGCTTTAAATCTCATTGTGCAATAAAAAGCATTGTAGTCTATTCTATTCTACAGCCGAGCATGAATCCAGCAGGATGTTACTGAATGGTTAGTTCTGAACACTGGGGGTCTTTTTTTGTAAATTGGCACTAGTACGTAAGGGTGGAACAACAATAGGTACTAATGATAACCTCGGTAGTACCATTTTTTTCAGTTATTATTATTGAACAACTGTGATTGATAACTGCACTTTCATGTACTGAGCGGCACCAAATCGCTACTTTAAACGCTATCATGAAAACAGGAGACATTAGCATCTTTCTCCATTAAGAAACAACATGCCAGCAGGCAGAAGACATTAAAGGCCTACTGAAATGACATTTTCTTATTTAAACGGGAATAGCAGGTCCATTCTATGTGTCATACTTGATCACTTCGCAATATTGCCATATTTTTGCTGAAAGGATTTAGTTGAGAACATCGACGATAAAGTTTGCAACTTTTGGTTGCTAATAAAAAAGCCCTGTCTTTCCCGGATGTATGTGCGCGTGACGTCACAAGTTGCAGGGCTCCACACATATTCACATTGTTTATAATGGGAGCCACCAGCAGTAAGAGCAATTCGGACCGAGAAAGCGACAATTTCCCCATTAATTTGAGCGAGGATGAAAGATTCGTGAATTAGGATATGATAATGAAGGACTAGGGGAAAAAAAAAAAAAATGCGACGGCTCCGGGCGACAGCAGTGTGAGCGTTTCAGATGTAATTAGACACATTTACTAGGATAATTCTGGAAGATCCCTTATCTGCTTATTGTTTTAATAGAGTTTTAGTGAGATTGTAAAGACATACCTCGAGGTCGGATGGCTGCGGTGAACACAGTGTCTCAGAGAGAAGCCAAGCCCACAGCTGCATTTTTTGACAGCTGCTGCAGGACGGCGAATAATCCAATGATGTCTCCGGTAAGATATATATCACAATTTCCCCATCCAAAAACATGCTGGTTGATGTAGAGAAGACATGTTCTCTTGACCGCTCTGCTTCACAACAAAAAAAGAAACACCGGCTGTGTCTCGGTGCTAAAGACAGCTGCAATCTACCGTTTTCCACCAACAGAATTTTTTTTTATAGTCTCCATTATTAAATTAACAAATTGCAAATGATTCAGCAACACAGATGTGCAGAATACTGTGTAATTATGCGATTAAAGCAGACGACTTTTAGCCGGTAGTGGTGCAGCGCTAATATTTCCTGACAGTCCGTGACGTCACGCGCACGCGTCATCATTTCGTGATGTTTTCAACAAGAAACTCGCGAGAAATCCATCCATCCATCCATTTTCTACCGCTTATTCCCTTTCGGGGTCGCGGGTGGGCGCTGGCGCCTATCTCAGCTACAATCGGGCGGAAGGCGGGGTACACCCTGGACAAGTCGCCACCTCATCGCAGTCGCGAGAAATCTAAAATTGCAATTTAGTAAACTAAAAAGGCCGTACTGGCATGTGTTGCAATGTTAATATTTCATCATTGATATATAAACTATCAGACTGCGTGGTCGGTAGTAGTGGGTTTCAGTAGGCCTTTGAAACAACGTCGAGAACGTGTTTCTTTAGGTCCTGACATTGAGCAACTCAAACCTCGCATTGGAACAACATGCTTTTTGACGACATTTAATGAATGTCGGGGTCAGATGTTGATTTGACCTTTAAATTTTGGTCATTTTCAAAATAATATTTTACCACACAAATACAACGTTGGAACAACGTGCTTTGTGACTACATTTAATCAATGTCGGGTTCTGACGATCATTGAAAATCGGTCATTTCCCAACCAACAACATAGATCCAACGGGAGACACCAACATTGTCTTAATTTACAAATACAACCATTTTGCAACGTTGTTTCAAAGTCAGTTTTTAAGGACATGAATGTATAATCAACATTGTATCAACATCTTGTGCCTGCTGAGATATTCCAATCTAAACTCATGTAAACACATTGTTGTCTGAGCCACCAATATATTCATTGTGCACATTGAACCTACAAGCTGTGCTCTCTTACCACAGAGTGATCATTCTATACCGAGAGGAATAAGAGACGGGGGTGTTTTTACGCTGCGTTCGAAGACCCCTGAACAGAGTAGGACGCTACAGTATAAACCAACATTAAAACAATAAAAAGCGTAGCCATTTAAACCGATAAAATACTAAGACTGTGAAGCATAAGAAAAAAAACATGCAAAATATTGGGGTTTCTAACAGTGTGTCTATTTATTTTAGTTATTTTCGATTTTTGTTTAAACAACTTGGTCATAAGATTTCAGTGTATGTGTAAGCACTTTTTGAGCACATTCAATAATAACATTATAATTATGATGGCCGTGATAATTTTGCTCACGAAACCTGCGATATAAAGTTTTCACGTAGGTAAAGTTAATGTTTTTGAATATTTTGTGGAATCCATGTTATTGTAATATCAGAGCATTTAATCACTTGCAACTGGACTGTCCAGATCAGGGTGTCAAATATCCAGATCAGGCCAGCCAGATTAGTTTGATAAGTATAAAAATGAGCTGACTTTTTTGAATGAAATAATCTGCTGTTCTAAATGTGTCCACTAGATGACGCAATAGCAATTCTTGTACCCTGCATGGCGAGAGATTTGACTTCAGAAGGGGCAGAGCTATGAGCTGTGTTAAGATACAGGCAACGCGTCCGTGTTTGGACACTACGTACTTACGCTGCCTTTTAATGATAGCATACAAAATGTGGATTGTTACGTTCATGCCTTTATTTTCAAAGATGTTGCTGGTTATATAACCTGTGACATTTATGCACAAATCAATGCTTTTGATCATCTAAACATTCTGTGTTGAACTTTTGACTGGGGACACATTTTCTGAGCGCACATAATTATGATGAAATAATACAGTATGTATCCCCTTCTAGCTTTGATGTGTGATTAATGTAATGACTCCAAATTCACAATTTGTGTTGTTTATGATTGATTGATTGATTGATTGAAACTTTTATTAGTAGATTGCACAGTTCAGTACATATTCCGTACAATTGACCACTAAATGGTAACACCCGAATAAGTTTTTCAACTTGTTTAAGTCGGGGTCCGCGTTCATCAATTCATGGTAAATGATGCTACATAGTACAAAATATACCACATATCAGTACATCAGTTGAGGAAAATTAGTAAATTACATAATAGTGTCCTGTATTCTTTTTTGATAGTATTAGTCATTTCATCCTCTGATAGATTGCAATTAACACCAATGGGAGCATTTTAAAACTCCGCCAGACTCAATTCCACCTATTTGACTGATGAACCATATCACATCATTTATTCAGAAAGTATAAATAACAACAAATGAAAATAGAATACTATTAACTGCAATATGTATGTGTAAGTAAAACAAAACATTAACATTGTAATTTTTTTCAGAATGTGCTTCATTTATTTTTTTAACAAAAAAAAAAAATCTGAAGTTGTCTTTTTTTTAAGTTATTATGGCATGTTTTACCAGTCTGGCCCACCTGGGAATAGATTTTCCTCCAGGTGGCCAATGAGCTAAAATGACAGACAGATAGTCCTAGGATACATTTTGCCTCGCATCTGAGCAGGCTTCATCAGCCCATGGTCACAGACTTAGATAGGACTGTTTTAGTCTGAGAGCATGGGGCTGGATCCAAACTATGTGTCCTGTTCAACTACCGGTAAATTGTTCTTTGGGCCACATTTTTAGAAAACTAAGGATCGGGTGGCCTTCACTAATATTATTTTTTTACAACCAACATCCTCTGCGCTCATTTTGTTTGTTTTGTGTTTTTGGTCTATTTATTTTATCAATTACACATTTCTGAAGAACATAGCCTTGTTATGGTAACTGGGTTGTACTTGTATAGCGCTTTTCTACCTTTTTTTTTAAAGAACCTCAAAGCGCTTTGATATTATTTCCAGGCTAACCAGGACCCATCCGGAGCAAGGGGGAAGTGTCTTGCTCAAGGACACAACGGACGTGACTAGGATGGTAGAAAGTGGGGATTGAACCAGTAACCGCCACTCTCCCTACTACGCCACACCGTTAAACAGAATACAAGTGTCCACTGCAGTGGACGCTGAACTTCAGAAGGTTCAAAGGTCAATGCAAGGATCCTCCAAAGTGTTTACAATGGTCCAAATTCCTCTAAACATCAGGAGCACTGTAGTTTTTTTTTTATTTGCTCCAAAAATGTTTGTCTCCCTAGTTTTTAACTGAATTGGGGATTTGAAGTTGAAGTTAAAGTACCAATGATTGTCACACACACATACTAGATGTGGCGAAATTATTATCTGCATTATACCCATCACCCTTGATCACCCCCTGGGAGGAGAGGGGAGCAGTGGGCAGCAGCGATGCCACGCCCGGGAATCATGTTATGGGGATTTAACCCCCAATTCCAACCCTTAATGCTGAGTGCCAAGCAGGGAGGAAACGGGTCCCATTTTTATAGTCTTTGGTATGACTCGGCCGGGATTTGAACTCACGATTTGAAACACGACAACGTGTTTGTGGCCACCATACCTGTCAACCTTCTCGTGTTTGCTGGGAAATCCTGTTTATTGTCCTTTTTTCTCCGCATCCCCTTTTGTTCTAGGATTCTCTCCATGAAAAAAATCCCCGCTTTTAACGCCGCTACTGCAGCGATCAAGTCCGTTTGGTTCAAGCCTCTGCAACACTCGGGGTGACACTTGCTGGTGACAGCGAGGGAGGTAGTCAATCAAATCAACAACGTGAGAGAAGATGCAAATGAAGACAAGGGGGAAGATTAAGGATGCATTATATTACAAACCCAGTTTCCATATGAGTTGGGAACTTGTGTTAGATGTAAATATAAACAGAATACAATGATTTGCAAATCAATTTTAACCCATATTCAGTTGAATATGCTACAAAGACAACATATTTGATGTTCAAACTGATAAACTTTTTTTTGTGCAAATAATCATTACATTTAGAATTTGATGCCAGCAACAGGGGACAAAGAAGTTGAGAAAGGTGGCAATAAATACTGATAAAGTTGAGGAATGCTCATCAAACACTTAAATGGAACATCCAACATGTGTGCAGGCTAATTGGGAACAATTGGGTGCCATGATTGGATATAAAAGCAGCTTCCATGAAATGCTAAGTAATTCACAAACAAGAGTGGGGTGAGGGTCACCACTCTGTAAGTAAATTGTCAAACCGTTTTAGAACAATATTTCTCAACAAGCTATTGCAAAGCGCTTTGATATTATTTCCAGGCTAACCAGGACCCATCCGGAGCAAGGGGGAAGTGTCTTGCTCAAGGACACAACGGACGTGACTAGGATGGTAGAAAGTGGGGATTGAACCAGTAACCGCCACTCTCCCTACTACGCCACACCGTTAAACAGAATACAAGTGTCCACTGCAGTGGACGCTGAACTTCAGAAGGTTCAAAGGTCAATGCAAGGATCCTCCAAAGTGTTTGCAATGGTCCAAATTCCTCTAAACATCAGGAGCACTGTAGTTTTTTTTTTATTTGCTCCAAAAATGTTTGTCTCCCTAGTTTTTAACTGAATTGGGGATTTGAAGTTGAAGTTAAAGTACCAATGATTGTCACACACACATACTAGATGTGGCGAAATTATTATCTGCATTATACCCATCACCCTTGATCACCCCCTGGGAGGAGAGGGGAGCAGTGGGCAGCAGCGATGCCACGCCCGGGAATCATGTTATGGGGATTTAACCCCCAATTCCAACCCTTAATGCTGAGTGCCAAGCAGGGAGGAAACGGGTCCCATTTTTATAGTCTTTGGTATGACTCGGCCGGGATTTGAACTCACGACCTACCGATCTCAGGGCGGACACTCTAACCACTAGGCCACTGAGTAGGTTTGGCCCCGGGCCGCCTGTTGTAAGTATTAATGTTTTCACTCTATTGTGATGAAAAATAACAGCTGCTAAGATTATGATGGGAAAGTGTCTAATGTACAAACTTGGGTTTAGGTAGCACTTCTGTCACTCGGTGTAGGTTTCAAATGTTTGTGTCTCAGCATATTGTGTCTTACATGTAATGCAGCTAACTCCCAAGCGGGGGATTGTCTGTGCCGTAGAAGTGACACATTTTTGGGAAATCTCCCCTTGGATCATGTCGCCTAGTAAGAACCCACAGGGGTACATGAAAGCATCTAATATAGCTTTTATTCAGGCGGCTTGCCCTTTGAAGACATACTGGCACCTGTCTTCTTTTGTTGACTTTACTCATGTAAATCATATGCATGTGGGGAGTATTAGGCTCTCTCCACACTAAAAGGTTTTTAGGTGGTAATGGTAAAGTATTTTAACGTTTCAGCCTTTCAACGGCGTCCTGGGCGGGTTGAAACAATAGTTATTGAGGACGGACCACAGAGCTGTAAAGTCTGATAACGCCATCATGTTGTTATTGTGTGGACAAAGCCAACAGCTACTTTTTTAGAACATTCACTACGTTTCCATGCTCCAAATAAGTCTGATTTCTCAAATAGTTTGTTTTTTTGTATTTTCCCACATACGTGTGAGGTTCCAGTATACATGCACACGCTCAAATGCGACTAATGGTCATACGCCATGTGCCTCCCGTACACTTGGGGGGGGCGCTCATTTCATTTTAGCCCGGATAACTGAATTACTTTTCCGGTTGACCTATTATATGACGTCACACTAACCATCTGCAGATCCTTAGAACTTGTTTTAACTGATTTCCGCCGTAATATTGGCAAAGATTACAAATATTAGGTCTCTAACGGCTATACTGATGTTAAATAGCAGACATCATTAAGAAATTATCTTGGATTACGCAACGGACATGACCCTACTACCAAGAATGTATCGGGTTGGACGCAAAGAAATTATGAATTTCAAGGAAACAAAACTTTTGAATGTCTCAAAGTTCATTGGAAAGGCTGTGTGGATTGATGGAAAGAGTTTTAAATCTGAAGGAAAAGGCCGTTCGTGCTCCGACTAACATCCAGAGGAAAGTTGCTATTGTAGGCAGCACGGTGGAGCAGAGGTTAGTGCGTGTGCCTCACAACAAGAAGGTCCTGCGTCTGATCCCCGGGCTCAGGCTCTTACTGCATGTTCTCCCTGTGACTGCGTGGGTTCTCTCCGGGTACTCAGGCTTCCTCCCACCTCCAAAAACATGCACCTGGAGATAGGTTGATTGGCAACACTGAATGGTCCTTAGTGTGTGAATGTGAGTGTGAATGTTGTCTTTCTATCTGTGTTGGCCCAGCCATGAACAAAGGTCTTAACTCATTCTCCTTCTATGCCACATCAATATGGAATACACTTCCAACAGGTGTAAAAGTAAGTGCATCTCTATCCTCTACCGCTCTAAAACAACAACTCCAAGCAACTTCAACCCTTTACCAATACCCTCCCCCCTCCACATCCCATCTCCCCGGATTGTAAATAACCAAATGTAAAAAATCAAATGTATTTCTAATGTATATACTTGTTCTTATGCTATCTGAACTCACTATGTTCTCTGCTGGCTGTACATATCCTACTAAGTAAGACCTACACTGTTTCAATGTACATTTCTCTGTTGATGCAATTGTTGATGACTGAAGTACTGATATCAACCAAACCCTCCTAATCCCACCCCCCGGATTGTAAATAATGTAAATAATTAAATGTATATACTCTGATGATTAATTTGTGTGATGACTGTATTATGACAATAGTATATTTTTGTACCATGGATTTGATTTACGTGACTTAAACAAGTTGAAAAACTTATCCGGGTGTTACCATTTATGATAAATGGGTTGTACTTGTATAGCGCTTTTCTACCTTCAAGGTACTCAAAGCGCTTTGACACTACTTCCACATTTACCCATTCACACACACATTCACACACTGATGGAGGGAGCTGCCATGCAAGGCGCCAACCAGCAACCATCAGGAGCAAGGGTGAAGTGTCTTGCTCAGGACACAACGGACGTGACGAGGTTGGTTCTAGGTGGGATTTGAACCAGTGACCCTCGGGTTGTGCACGGCCATTCTCCCACTGCGCCACGCCGTTTAGTGGTCAATTGTATGGAATAAGTACTGAACTGTGCAATCTACTAATAAAAGTTTCAATCAATCAATGAGGTGGCGACTTGTCCAGGGTGTACACTGCCTTCCGCCCGTGTGCAGCTGGGACAGGCTCTAGGAGCCCCGCTAGGGACAAGAGATAGAAAATGGATGGATGGACAGTTGCTATTGTTCTGGACTATCTTGCCGAACACGATTGGATTAAGGTGTTTCCATTGCTTATTTAAATCCAAACTTTTAAAGAAATCGAACTAATTTAGTGCATGGACATGTACTGAATAAGATTAGTGAGAAGATTTGATGGAAGCTGTAGGTTCTTCTTCATGTCCGATGGTCTTGGTTGCACTGGGAGCTGAAGAAGTATTACGACAACGTGTTTGTGGCCACCATACCTGTCAACCTTCTCGTGTTTGCTGGGAAATCCTGTTTATTGTCCTTTTTTCTCCGCATCCCCTTTTGTTCTAGGATTCTCTCCATGAAAAAAATCCCCGCTTTTAACGCCGCTACTGCAGCGATCAAGTCCGTTTGGTTCAAGCCTCTGCAACACTCGGGGTGACACTTGCTGGTGACAGCGAGGGAGGTAGTCAATCAAATCAACAACGTGAGAGAAGATGCAAATGAAGACAAGGGGGAAGATTAAGGATGCATTATATTACAAACCCAGTTTCCATATGAGTTGGGAACTTGTGTTAGATGTAAATATAAACAGAATACAATGATTTGCAAATCAATTTTAACCCATATTCAGTTGAATATGCTACAAAGACAACATATTTGATGTTCAAACTGATAAACTTTTTTTTGTGCAAATAATCATTACATTTAGAATTTGATGCCAGCAACAGGGGACAAAGAAGTTGAGAAAGGTGGCAATAAATACTGATAAAGTTGAGGAATGCTCATCAAACACTTAAATGGAACATCCAACATGTGTGCAGGCTAATTGGGAACAATTGGGTGCCATGATTGGATATAAAAGCAGCTTCCATGAAATGCTAAGTAATTCACAAACAAGAGTGGGGTGAGGGTCACCACTCTGTAAGTAAATTGTCGAACCGTTTTAGAACAATATTTCTCAACAAGCTATTGCAAGGAATTTAGGGATTTTACCATCTACGGTCTGTAAAATCATCAAAAAGTTCAGAGAATCTGGAGAAATCACTGCACTTAAGCGATGATATTACAGACTTTTGATCCCTCAGGCGGTACTGCATCAAAAACTGACATCAGTGTGAAAAGGATATCACCACATGGGCTCAGGAACACTTCATAAAACCACTGTCAGTAACTACAGTTGGTTGCTACATCTGTAAGTGCAAGTTAAAACTCTACTATGCAAAGCCAAACCCATTCATGAACAATATCCTAAAATGCCGCCGGCTTGGCTGGGCCTGAGCTCACCTAAGATGGACTGATGCAAAGTGGAAAGGTGTTCTGTGGTCTGACGAGTCCACATTACAAATTATATTTGGAAACAGAGGGCGTGGTGGCCTCCAGAACAAAGAGGAAAATAACCATTCGAATTTTTATAGGCGTAAAGTTGAAAAGCCAGCATCTGTGATGGTATGGGGGTGTATTAGTGCCCAAGGCATGGGTAACTTACACATCTGTGAAGGCACCAATCATGCTGAATGGTCCATACAGGTTTTGGAGCAACATATGTTGCCATCCAAGCAACGTTATCATGGATGCCCCTGCTAATTTCAGCAAGACAAGTGTTACAACAGCGTGGCTTCGTTAAAAAAGAATGCTGTCACTTTTCTTGCCCCGCTTGCAGTCCAGACCTGTCTTCCATCGAAATTGTGTGGCGCATTATGAAGCATAAAATACGACAGCGTAGACCCTGGACTGTTGAACGACTGAAGCTCTACATAAAACAAGAATGGGAAATAATTCCACTTTCAAAGCTTCAACAATTATTTCCTTCAGTTTCCAAACATTTATTAAGTGTTGTTAAAATAAAAGGTGATGTAACACAGTGGTGAACATGCCCTTTCCCAACTACTTTGGCATGTGTTGCAGCCATGAAATTCTAAGTTAATTATTATTTGCCAAAATAAATAAAGTTTATGAGTTTGAACATCAAATATCTTGTCTTTGTAGTGCATTCCATTGAATATGGGTTGAAAATGATTTGCAAATCATTGTATTCCGTTTATATTTACATTTAACTTAATTTCACAACTCATATGGAAACGGGGTTTGTAACAGGGGCGGTTGTAGGCATGCTTATATGAGGGGGCAGTCAGAAATGTGAAGGTGGCATCTATTTAATAAACCTCTATTTAATAATACAACTCTAACATTTGACAACCAAACAATTAAACAAGGCGACACGGTAAAGAATCTGGGTATTATCTTTGACCCAACTCTCTCCTTTGAGTCACACATTAAAAGCGTTACTAAAACAGCCTTTTTTCATCTCCGTAATATCGCAAAAATTCGCTCCATTCTGTCCACTAAAGACGCTGAGATCATTATCCATGCGTTTGTTACGTCTCGCCTCGACTACTGTAACGTATTATTTTCGGGTCTCCCCATGTCTAGCATTAAAAGATTACAGTTGGTACAAAATGCGGCTGCTAGACTTTTGACAAGAACAAGAAAGTTTGATCACATTACGCCTGTACTGGCTCACCTGCACTGGCTTCCTGTGCACTTAAGATGTGACTTTAAGGTTTTACTACTTACGTATAAAATACTACAAGGTCTAGCTCCATCCTATCTTGCCGATTGTATTGTACCATATGTACCGGCAAGAAATCTGCGTTCAAAGGACTCCGGCTTATTAGTGATTCCCACAGCCCAAAAAAAGTCTGCGGGCTATAGAGCATTTTCATTTCGGGCTCCAGTACTCTGGAATGCCCTCCCGGTAAAAGTTCGAGATGCCACCTCAGTAGAAGCATTTAAATCTCACCTTAAAACTCATTTGTATACTTCCATCCATCATCTTCCGCTTATCCGAGGTTGGGTCGCGGGGGCAACAGCCTAAGCAGGGAAACCCAGACTTCCCTCTCCCCAGCCACTTCGTCTAGCTCTTCCCGGGGGATCCCGAGGCGTTCCCAGGCCAGCCGGGAGACATAGTCTTCCCAACGTGTCCTGGGTCTCCCCCGTGGCCTCCTACCGGTTGGACGTGCCCTAAACACCTCCCTAGGGAGGCGTTCGGGTGGCATCCTGACCAGATGCCCGAACCACCTCATCTGGCTCCTCTCGATGTGAAGGAGCAGCGGCTTTACTTTGAGTTCCTCCCGGATGGCAGAGCTTCTCACCCTATCTCTAAGGGAGAGCCCCGCCACACGGCGGAGGAAACTCATTTCGGCCGCTTGTACCCGTGATCTTATCCTTTCGGTCATGACCCAAAGCTCATGACCATAGGTGAGGATGGGAACGTAGATCGACCGGTAAATTGAGAGCTATGCCTTCCGGCTCAGCTCCTTCTTCACCACAACGGACCGGTACAACGTCCGCATTTCTGAAGACGCCGCTCCGATCCGCCTGTCGATCTCACGATCCACTCTTCCCTCACTCGTGAACAAGACTCCTAGGTACTTGGACTCCTCCACATGGGGCAGGGTCTCCTCCCCAACCCGGAGATGGCACTCCACCCTTTTCCGGGCGAGAACCATGGACTCGGACTTGGAGGTGCTGATTCTCATTCCGGTCGCTTCACACTCGGCTGCGAAACGATCCAGCGAGAGCTGAAGATCCCGGTCAGATGAAGCCATCAGGACCACATCATCTGCAAAAAGCAGAGACCTAATCCTGTGGTTACCAAACCGGAACCCCTCAACGCCTTGACTGCGCCTAGAAATTCTGTCCATAAAAGTCATGAACAGAATCGGTGACAAAGGACAGCCTTGGCGGAGTCCAACCCTCACTGGAAATGTGTTCGACTTACTGCCGGCAATGCGGACCAAGCTCTGGCACTGATCGTACAGGGAACGGACCGCCACAATAAGACAGTCCGATACCCCATACTCTCTGAGCACTCCCCACAGGACTTCCCGAGGGACACGGTCGAATGCCTTCTCCAAGTCCACAAAGCACATGTAGACTGGTTGGGCAAACTCCCATGCACCCTCAAGAACCCTGCCGAGAGTATAGAGCTGGTCCACAGTTCCACGACCAGGACGAAAACCACACTGTTCCTCCTGAATCCGAAGTTCGACTATCCGACGTAGCCTCCTCTCCAGTACACCTGAATAAACCTTACCGGGAAGGCTGAGGAGTGTGATCCCACGATAGTTGGAACACACCCTCCGGTCCCCCTTCTTAAAGAGAGGAACCATCACCCCGGTCTGCCAATCCAGAGGTACCGCCCCCGATGTCCACGCGATGCTGCAAAGTCTTGTCAACCAAGACAGCCCCACAGCATCCAGAGCCTTAAGGAACTCCGGGCGGGTCTCGTCCACCCCTGGGGCCTTGCCACCGAGGAGCTTTTTAACTACCTCAGCGACCTCAGCCCCAGAAATAGGAGAGACCACCACAGATTCCCCAGGCACTGCTTCCTCATAGGAAGACGTGTTGGTGGGATTGAGGAGGTCTTCGAAGTATTTCTTCCACCTATCCACAACATCCGCAGTCGAGGTCAGCAGAACACCATCCGCACCATACAAGGTGTTGATAGTGCACTGCTTCCCCTTCCTGAGGCGGCGGACGGTGGTCCAGAATCGCTTCGAAGCCGTCCGGAAGTCGTTTTCCATGGCTTCCCCCAACTCTTCCCATGTCCGAGTTTTTGCCTCCGCGACCGCTGAAGCTGCACACCGCTTGGCCTGTCGGTACCTGTCCACTGCCTCCGGAGTCCTATGAGCCAAAAGGACCCGATAGGACTCCTTCTTCAGCTTGACGGCATCCCTCACCGCTGGTGTCCACCAAGGGGTTTTAGGATTGCCGCCCCGACAGGCACCAACTACCTTGCGGCCACATCTCCGATCTGCCGCCTCGACAATAGAGGTGCGGAACATGGTCCACTCGGAGTCAATGTCCAGCACCTCCCTCGTGACATGTTCAAAGTTCTTCCGGAGGTGGGAATTGAAACTTTGTCTGACAGGAGACTCTGCCAGACGTTCCCAGCAGACCCTCACAATGCGTTTGGGCCTCCCAGGTCTGTCCGGCATCCTCCCCCACCATCGCAGCCAACTCACCACCAAGTGGTGATCGGTAGAAAGCTCCGCCCCTCTCTTCACCCGAGTGTCCATAACATGAGGCCGCAAATCCGATGTATACTGTAGCCTTTAAATAGACTCCCTTTTTAGACCAGTTGATCTGCCGTTTCTTTTCTTTTTCTCCTATGTCCCACTCTCCCTTGTGGAGGGGGTCCGGTCCGATCCGATCCGGTGGCCATGTACTGCTTGCCTGTGTATCGGCTGGGGACATCTCTGCGCTGCTGATCTGCCTCCGCTTGGGATGGTTTCCTGCTGGCTCCGCTGTGAACGGGACTCTCGCTGTTGTGTTGGATCCGCTTTGGACTGGACTCTCGCGACTGTGTTGGATCAATTATGGATTGAACTTTCACAGTATCATGTTAGACCCGCTCGACATCCATTGCTTTCCTCCTCTCCAAGGTTCTCATAGTCATCATTGTCACCGACGTCCCACTGGGTGAGTTTTCCTTGCCCTTATGTGGGCCTACCGAGGATGTTGTTGTGGTTTGTGCAGCCCTTTGAGACACTAGTGATTTAGGGCTATATAAGTAAACATTGATTGATTAATTGATTGATTGATGTGTACACATCATGCTCCAGCACTTTTTTTTCTGTGCTTATAGTAACGATGCTTTCTCCATTGAAATGGGTCTTTAGCTATGTGTCCAACCCCAACCTGGAGTAGTGGATTGCACTTTGTCAGGCCTCTACCTTCAGACCTGTCCAACTTGGGTGTCCCACCTGAAGACTAAGCTCCTGCTGGTATAGCTCTTACGGTCACTGAGGCACACAAACCCCCTGACCACAATAAGGTGGCAATCCCTCAGGGGGGGGAAACATTAACAGCGCTGCCATATTTCTGACAGGGAAAACAGAAGCAGACATCTCGCACCACAGAATACTCTAGCCATGGTCGTGCGAGGTACCAGGCAGGATTGAATGATCTTATTGTTGTACCAAATGCACCCTTTTGGCACCCACCCAGTATTGGCTGAGATGGTGCATTGCCATTTAAGTCACTGGGTAGCTGAGCAGGCTGCTCTGGGGGAGCGCTTGTTGGGGGGATGGAGGGAGCTGGTGCAGGAGAAACAGTGCTTGCTGGTGCTAAAGGTGCAGTATTGCTAGCTGCTGTCCCTGATGTATTAGCAGTTGCATCATTGCTAGTACTACATGCAGGAGCAGGACTAGACTTTTTAAATACTCTGAAAATGGATGCATTACAGAGCATTAACTCTCTCTTTGTGAGCTGCTGGAAGCTGGAGCAGAAAACAAGTAAGCTTGAACAACAACAGAAAAAACTTGCTGTGATTACATGAAGAAAAACAACAACAGTACAGGACTACAGCCTGGGGCGGGGCTTTACGTAGGGGTCTGTCAGACACAGGTCACTTGTCTTCAGTTTGTCACATGCAGTGGACGTGGGCACTCATCTGGGCACAAAATTAATTCACTCCAACGTATGTGTGTTGCCCACTTGCTTGTAAATTGATGAAAACGGCTGTGTTTTTGTTTTTAGATGTCTTGGTCGTATCAAATGAAACTTATAATTTGTTTATTACAAAATGTAGATTGAAACATTAAAGGTTGACTATGTAGAATTACAAGAAAAACAACAGAAAAAGAATTCCAGCACTCGATTGCCAGACCGTTGCTAAGTAAAACGGGCCGTTGCTTGGGACTCCGCTCTGAACAGAGGACAACAGAGGAGGACTGCTAAGCAGGATATATACCTTATGTTTAATTTTTCCTGACATTAACCGCATCATAAATGACTTGTAGCTTGTTACAAGGACAGTGGAGGCTCTCTGCCTTCCAAACCACTGCTGCTCAGAGCCTCCGCTGTCACCGCTCTCGTCAAGTTGTAAAAAAAAAAAAAAAGGAACTCCGTAGCACCGAAAGTCCGCGACGATAAACGTGTTTATGACAGACAAGACTACACAAATACACCCATCCTAACAAGTATATGATAAATGTAGACAACTTTTCCTTTTCTTTTACTTTCATACTGCAACAGTGATTGTATTGTAACGGGTTGAGTTAAGGGGAGATGTTGATGTTAATGTGTCAACTTTCACGTACTTAGTTTCATGTACTGTTCTGTGAAGTTTACAGAGTGCCTGTGAAGGCAACATGTTCAGAGTTGCATGCTGGGGGTTACCTGTGATTGGGTGAGGAATAGGAGGGAGAGTTCGGTGATGCTGGGATGCGGAAGTGAAGAGGTCGGAGTTTTAGAGTGACAGAGACAGACGCACGAGAGATAAGTGTACAACAATACTAGAGAGATATATAAATGTGCCTTTGGCGGTGGTTACGCCCCACAGTAGCCTGTTACGTGTCTAACAATAAAGACAGCAAGTGTACTACGCCTCTCGACTGGTTTCTGTGGAAACGCTACAGTATGTTTACTGAGGGCTGAGGGGTGTGTGCGGGTGTGTGTCTGCTGCGCAGCCTGTGGAATGGTGAATACACGCACAGCGGAGGGAGGGATGAGAGGGAAGCCGACACTACTATATCGTGGGTGTCCCTTTTTCGGCGGATTTTTCCGCTAGTGCAGATCATTTTGTCAACTTGTAATGTAGTAATTTTGTGAGTTTATTAAAATTTGCTTTCTCAAATTTTGATTTGAGGGGGCAAGACATTTATTTAAGGGGGCTCTGCCCCCTCTTGCCCCTGCGTAGAGCCGGCCATGGTTTGTAATTAATAATTTTGATAATGAACAATCAACCAATAAAATGAGAAGATAACATAGAGGATTATGTTTATTAGGCTTGTGCTGCTGAGCGGCTCCTTAACCCCTCCGCCACCCTATGGTATGGTCGCGTATTTGTGATGTCATGACACTGCGTGCGCTGCCTGTTGTGTGCATCATGGCGCAGCAGTCACTGGTGTGGGCTTTCTTTACCGTGTCAGTAGAAGACTTTTCACTCGTAAATTGTAGTTTGAAATTAAGCGGGGAGGGTCTGATAGGTTACCTTAAAATTCCCTGAAGATTGATGGAAGCAGTACGAAGCTGCCTGTGCTGCTAAGCCAAGACCTAGCGTTAACAGCGGCGACCGCGGCAAACGGGAACCCACAGGACTGATGAGAAAGCGTTTAAAAGGCAACAGTTTGAAAGAAAAGACCATATGTTGAAAGAACTTGACGACAAAATGTGTAGTTGTTTATGTTTAACTTTATGGTTCAGGTAACTGGTAATTATTATTTCTTGGAGGAAAAAATGCATTGTATCATTTAAAGCCTAATCTCTTTATGTTCCGCAATTGAATGTTGCCTTTCTAAGGAGCAGGCACGTTTTTGGACTTGTTTATTATTGTGTTACTTTAAGGGGAAAATATACTTTTTTTTAATTTTAGTCATTCAACAAGAGATGTGACTCCACATGTTGCGGTGTTTTTGCTAACGGCAATGCAGAATCTTATAAGTTGGCTTCAACTAAGGGTGTGTGTGACAATCATAGGTACTTTAACTTTAATTGTATTTGTTGTGTTGAATAGATGTTTTTTTCACTTAAAGGCCTACTGAAATGATATTTTCTTATTTAAACGGGGATAGCAGGTCCATTCTATGTGTCATACTTGATCATTTCGCGATATTGCCATATTTTTGCTGAAAGGATTTAGTAGAGAACATCGACGATAAAGTTTGCAACTTTTGGTCGCTAATAAAAAAGCCTTGCCTGTACCGGAAGTAGCAGGCGATGTGCGCGTGACGTCACGGGTCGTAGAGCTCCTCACATTGTTTATAATCATAGCCACCAGCAGCAAGAGAGATTCGGACCGAGAAAGTGACGATTACCCCATTAATTTGAGCGAGAATGAAAGATTTGTGGATGAGGAAAGTTAGAGTGAAGCACTAGAAAAATAAAGAATAAAAACTTTTATAAAAGGCGACGGCAGTTGGAGCGATTCAGATTTTATTAGACACGTTTACTAGGATAATTCTGGAAAATCCCTTATCTGCTTATTGTGTTACTAGTGTTTTAGTGAGATTATAAAGTCATACCTGAAATTCGGAGGGCTGCAGTGACCGCCAGTCTCTCTGAGGGAAGCCATATGGAGGAGCCAATAAAGTCACAGCTGCCTTTTTGACAGCTGCTGCAGGACGCAAAACTCCGCTCAAGTCTCCGGTAAGAGCCGACTTAATATCACAATTTTCTCATCCAAAAACTTGCCGGTTGATATGTGGTAAAGAAACATGTTCGCTTGACCGCTCTGTTCCATATTAAAGCTTCACAACAAACAAAGAAACACCGGCTGTGTTTTGGTTGCTAAAGGCAGCTTCAATCCACCGCTTTCCACCAACAGCATTCTTCTTTATTGTCTCCATTATTAATTGAACAAATTGCAAAAGATTCAGCAACACAAATGTCAAAAATACTGTTTAATTATGCGATTAAAGCAGACCACTTTTAGCTGTGAGTGGTGCTGGGATAAAATGTCCGCTCCAACCATTAACGTCACAAACACGCGTCAACATAAGCGTCATCATTCCGCGACGTTTTCAACAGGAAACTTTGCGGAAAATTTAAAATTGCAATTTAATAAACTAAACCGGCCGTATTGGCATTTGTTGCAATGTTAATATTTCATCATTGATATATAAACTATCAGACTGCGTGGTCGGTAGTAGTGGGTTTCAGTAGGCCTTTAATGAAATCATATTCAGAATGTTTGAGTTGCTTGTTGTCTCTCAAAGACCTAATTGAAAAGTTAAAATATCAAAAAACTCTGAAAATGTTTTGCTCTAAGCAATGATTCTAATTATTTGCATGGGTCATAATTATAGTAGGAAGTATATTTGTTCGCAAATCATAGTTAAGTTAAAGGCCTACTGAAACCCACTACTACCCACCACGCAGTCTGATAGTTTATATATCAATGATGAAGTATTAGCATTGCAACACACGCCAATACGGCCTTTTTAGTTTACTAAATTACAATTTTAAATTTCCTTGGACTTTTTTCTTGAAAACGTCGCGTAATGATGACGTGTACGCGTGACGTCACGGGCTGTTATGAATATGAGCGCTGCGCACACACACAGCTAAAAGTCGTCTGCTTTAACGGCATAATTACACAGTATTTTGGAGATCTGTGTTGCTGAATCCTTTGCAATTTGTTCAATTAATATTGGAGAAGTCAAAGTAGAATGATGGAGTTGGGAAGCTTTAGCCTTTAGCCACACAAACACACGGTGATTCCTTGTTTAAAATTCATGGAGGTGAAACTTTCCTGTGGATCAGAGCAGACATGGATCCCGACTACATGTCAACCGGCAGGTTTTGGTGATAAAATTGTGGTTAAAAAGTCGCCACTTACCGGATATCAGCTGCCGTCGACTTCCCCGAGACAATGCGCATCAACACCCGGCCGTGGACGTACACTTCCAGCTATCAGGTACTGTTAAACTCACTAAAACACTAGCAACACAATAGAAAGATAAGGGATTTCCCAGAATTATCCTAGTAAATGTGTCTAAAAACATATGAATCTGTCTCAATGCAACGCGATTGTAATCACGTTTTTTTTTTTAACTTTTTTTTTTTTTTATAGTCCGTCGCTATCAATATCCTCAAACACGAATCTTTCATCCTTGCTCAAATTAATGGGGAAATTGTCGTTTTTTTGGTCGGAATAGCTGTTTTTGTTGGAAGCTCCCATTAAAATCAATGTGAATATATGAGGAGCCATCAACATGTGATGTCATCGTCTGCGACTTCCGGTAGAGGCAGGGCTTTTCTCCAGTTGCGAACTTTATCGTGGATGTTCTCTACTAAATCCTTTCAGCAAAAATATGGCAATATCGCAAAATGATCAAGTATGACACATAGAATAGACCTGCTGTCCCCGTTTAAATAAGAAAATCTCATTTCAGTAGGCCTTTAAAAAACATCACTTGACATATTTTTTTTTGTTAGAGTGTAAACATTTTGGGCAAAAGTGTGAACTATAAAATTAATTTATTCTCAAAAATTTTTTTGTAAAAATGAATATTGATATCAATTATTGATTGTAAAGGTCTGTGAGGCATTGGATATCGATAAAGAAGACATTTTGACCAAGAATACTAACATGTAACTATCTTGACAAAAAGAAGACTTAATATATTTGCCTAAAGAAAAGCATGCTGCAGTTTAGCCTTCCTCATACTTAAGAACGAGGAAAAACTGTGAGCCAGCTTGAAAAATGTCACAACCATGAGCACCGTGAAAGAGCCCATGATTGTGTTTTTATTTGTATGTATGCAATATAACAGGGTTTCTCATATGGACGCTTTTTGTCATGAAACATCCCATTCTACTGTATATCAGAGTGAATGTTAGTGCCACTATGCTGTGATTCAAGGGACAGTGATTTGTGTCCTGTCAAGAGCTCATTGTATTTATAATTTTTTATTGATTTCACGGCGAAAATGAAAATCCCTTATTTTTACCATTTTCCCCAAAAAAATTCCTATATTTTGAATTGCGTTGACTCGAGTGAAGGTCTCTTTTTTCAACCCGGCAAAAAAAAATGAAACACCTACATTCCAGTGTGGACTGGGCAGAAGGATTTCAGTTGGAAAGATACTCTTGGTCAGACCGCATTGCATTCTGTGTCTTCATGAGACTTTTGCAAAATAAGTAAAACTGTGCAAGTTATTTAGGGATTCTATTTCTTGTTTAAAATATAGTTTGTTCACCACACGATACAAATAACCGACACCTCTGCCATTACAACAACAGTCAGTGAAAGCATTTAATTCAGTTGTATCATTGGTTAAAGTGGCACCTGACACCAAAAGTGCCAATGTGTTGTTATTTAAAGTTAAAGTACCAATGATTGTCACACACATACGAGATGTGGCGAAATTATTCTCTGCATTTGACCCATCACCCTTGATCACCCCCTGGGAGGTGAGGGGAGCAGTGGGGAGCAGTGGGCAGCAGCGGTGCCGCGCCCGGGAATCATTTATGGTGATTTAACCCCCAATTCCAACCCTTGATGCTGAGTGCTAAGCAATGAGGTAATGGGTCCCATTTTCATAGTCTTTGGTAGGGGCCAAACGATTGACTCTCTTAGCTTCAATAGTAGTTACATCACTTCACTTGTTTCACATTTTGTTGTGTTACAGCCTTATTTACAAATGAAATTTATAATTTTTTTGTCCTGAAAATTCTACAAACAATACCTTATAATGACAATGTGAATTTTTTTATACAAAAATTTTGCAAATGTAATCCATCCATTTCCTACCGCTTATTCCCTTTCGGGGACGCGGGGGGCGCTGGCGCCTATCTCAGCTACAATCGGGCGGAAGGCAGGGTACACCCTGGACAAGTCGCCACCTCATCGCAGGGCCAACCCAGATAGACAGACAACATTCACACTCACATTCACACACTAGGGCCAATTTAGTGTTGCCAATCAATCTATCCCCATAATTAAAGAATAATTTTTTTTAAAAGTCACATGTACGTAAGTATTCACAGCCTTTGTTCAATATTTTGTTAATACACAATTGGTGGCTACTACAGCCTCAAGACTTTTTGAATACAATGCTACAAGCTTGGCACACCTATATTTGGTCAGTTCCGCCCAATCCTCTTTGCAACACTTCAATCAGATTGAATGGGAAGCCTTGGTTTTCATCCGGGATGTCTCTGTACATTGCTGCATTCATCTTTCCCTCTATCCCGACGAGTCTCTGTCGACATATTCGGCTTAACTGGAGATAGGAGATTTTTAAAGAGAACACTGTGCATAAACTTAAAATCAGAAGTATTTATTCCCTATTGGATACAATTCTAATACAATTTGTCTGAGCGCTGTCTGTCCCTAGTAGCCGCATCAGCAGTGGCAAGAATGTGGGAGATAACAGTGTGTGTGTGTGTGTAGGCATGAACTTTCACCCAGTTTCAACTGAAACTTAGAGCATATGATTAGTTGCACAGCCTATTCTAAGCATGCCTATATTAAATATATCTTAATCGCTTCATCCTTCATTATCTTAATTATATCCCAACAGTCGCCCAGTTCACATAAAACATCCCCACAGCATGATTTTGCAAAAGTTAAAGGCCTACTGAAACCCACTACTATTGACCACGCAGTCTGATAGTTTATATATCAAAGATGAAATATTAACATTGCAACACATGCCAATATGGCCGGTTTAGTTTCGTAAATTACAATTTTAAATTTCCCGCGGAGTTTCTTGTTGAAAACGTCGCGGAATGATGACGCGTGCGCGTGACGTCCCAGGTTGCAGGGGACATATTAGCGCGGCACTATTTGCGGCAAAAAGTCGTCTCGTTTCATCGTGCAATTACACAGGATTCTGGACATCTGTGTTGCTGAATCTTTTGAAATGTGTTCAATTAAAAATGGAGAAGTCAAAGTAGAAAGATGTAAGTGGGAAGCTTTGGCCTTTAGTCACACAAACACACGGTGATTCCTTGTTTAAAATTCCCGGAGGTGAAGCTTTACTATGGATCACAGCGGTCAAGCGAACATGGTTCCCGACCACTTGTCATCCGGCAGGTTTCGGTGAGAAAATTGTGGTAAAAAGTCGCCTCTTACCGGAGATCAGCTGAGCTTGCGCCGTCCATGCAGCTGCCGTCGACTTCCCTCAGAGACTGGCGTCAAGACGCCCGTGGACACACCCCTCCGACTATCAGGTACTATTTAATCTCACTAAAACACTAGCAATACAATAGAAAGATAAGGGATTTCCCAGAATTATCCTAGTAAATATGTCTAAAAACATCTGAATCCGTCCCAATGCAATCGCCTTTTTTTTTTTAACTTTATTTTATTTTTATTTTTTTTCCTAGTCCATCGCTATCAATATCCTCATCCACGAATCTTTCATCCACGCTCAAATTAATGGGGAAATTGTCGTTTTCTCGGTCCGAATCGCTCTTGCTGCTGGAGGCTCCCATTATAAACAATGTGAGGACGTGAGGAGCCCTCACCCTTGTGACGTCATCGTCTGTGACTTCCGGTAAAGTCAAGGCTTTTTTATTAGCGACCAAAAGTTGCGAACTTTATCGTCGATGTTCTCTCCTAAATCATTTCAGCAAAAATATGGCAATATCGCGAAATGATCAAGTATGACACATAGAATGGACCTGCTATCCCCGTTTAAATAAGAAAATCTCATTTCAGTAGGCCTTTAAAAATAAAAAAACTTTTTTTCTTTTTACAATGTCATATTGTGTAGAATTTTGAGGACAACAAAAATATGGCTGTGACATGACAAAATGTGGAAAAAGTGAAACACTGTGGATACTTTCGGGATGCACAGGAGATGTCCTCTCTCACTCTCCTCTCTTCTCTGTCCAAAATATATTCATTTCATCCTTGAAAGAGTGCTACATCTCATTGAGGTGCAAGTAGACACCTGAGTCTTGGCCTGAAGAGTTTACCTGCCAGATTTTTCTGGTTATCTTTGTCCAGGTAGCTCCCGAATAATTTAGCTGAATTGAATTAGAGGCCAGCGTCTGAACGGCTTGCTTCAAGACACATTTCCTGACATAGGCAGCTCACAAACAAAATACTTGGTTGTGTAATTTCTCATTTGATGCTTGGGCAGGCACTCCAGAGACCTAAATATGTGTATACAACCAATTAAAAAGTCAATTTTCCTGCTCCCATTTATCAAGCTTGAATATGTAAAAACCAAACAATAAACGCTGGGGCCTGTATGCAACAAATAAACCTCTTCATCACTGCTAATCAATGCAAGATGTGTTGATACATTTTCTGAAGAAAAATAAAAGTTGTCATAAAAATGGTAACAAAATAGCGCAGTCTGTGTGAACGCACATAAATATATGAAGTAATACCGAGCAAACCCACTCACACAACAGGTTATTCTCAGGGGGGAAATCTCAGTGACGGCGCAGCGGGACTTGCAGGTTTGAGGGACAGACAACATTCATCAACATTCATATGTTTCCTGCACTTTCGGGGCCACACTTCGCTCCTGCAGAGTGTCAAGCTGTGTGTGTGATAGTATCAGCTATTTAGAGCTGATAACTGGCGATGGCCATCTGCTGAAGATATGTCAAAGCTGGCGTTGAGCCAGGAATCAATCTACACTACATTACCACAGGCGCTTTACAGCTGCTGGCCATTGCACATACCGCTATTTATCTTTATTTAGACATCACATATTAAAGTATCAAATCCCTTAATAAATGTCATAAAATCTCATAAAACTGAGTGCAGAGGATATGAGGGATTGCTGGAAATAGAATTAGCAAGAGACCATCTTGAAATTGGATCACACCAGCGCCATATCCGCTCACTCGCCGGGACAATATTATATTAACAAGCAATAAGTACTTTTGTCTTAATATGATTTTCACTACACTGGGTTACTGTAAGGATTTAGGCAGTATCCCTTTGGTAATAATCCATTAATGAATACTGACTAGTCACACATATGTAAATATAAAAATGCTATCACATTTTTCTAGCTTGATACACAGTGTTTGGAATTTTTAAATCACTTTTCTCACATTTAGATAATTTTCTTCACATTTGAGATATAAATTCAATGTCAAATCTAATTGTCAAATGAAAATGTTGAGTCTAAATCCAAACATTAAAACCAAATTTAAATGTTAAATGTTACATGTACAGGTTAAATCTGTAACTAAATGCTAAATGTAAGTGTTGTCTAAATCCAATTGTTACAACTAATATTAAATGTTAAATATAAATACGAATGTTAAATATAAACATCTACATGTTATATATTCAATCTGAATCTAAATGCTAAATGTAAGTGTTGTCTAAATTTAAATGTTGGAGCTAATATGAAATGTTAAAAACAAATATGAATGTTAAATATAAACATATACTTGTTAAATGTTCAATTTAAATCTAAATGTATAAATATATATGTTAAATGTAAAATCTGAATGTTGCATCTAAATCTAGATGTTAAACCTCAAAATTAATGCTACATCTAAATCTAAATCCAAATGTTAAACCTAAATGTTAAATGTTCAACTCAATTTTCAATGTTAAATATATATATTTAACATTGAAAATGTATATATATATACATATATAAAATAAAAATGTTACATTTAAATCCAAACATTACATGTAAATCTAAATGTTAAATCGAAATATGAATGATACATCTAAATGTTGAATATGAACGTGAATGTTAAATACTCACGCCGAGTCTAAATGGTAAATACTTGGGTTAAATATAAATGTTAAATTTATATTGAAATGTTAAATTTAAATATGAATGTTAAATAAAAGGTTATATACACTTGTTTCAATGTACTTAAAACCTTTACATTTAGATGTATCCAAACATTATATCTAAATCTAAATGTTAATTTTAAATGCTAAATCAAAATGGTAAATGATCATTTTAATGTTCACTTTAAATGTTAAATATAAATCTTAATGTTAAATGTAAATATTAAATTCAAAATTAAAATCTTTAATTTAAATCTATATATTAAATTCAAATGTAAATGTTAAATGTTGAATATAAATGTTAAATGTAAATGTTAAGTATCAATGTTAGAACTAAATTTAAATGTTGCATCTGAATCTATATGTAAAATCGAAATACAAATGTCAAATATAAATGTTGAATCTAAAGCCTAATGTTGGATATAAATGTTACACCTAAATCTGATGTTTAATGTGAAATATAAATATAAATGTAAATGTGTCAATTTCTCTCCTTCTCAGTGGCATTGCACATCACATTCACAGCAGGGGCTGTCAGACATGTGCATGTGTCTGTGTGCTCCTATAGGTCTGAAAACCGTGGGATATTTGCATTTTTTCTAAATATTTACATTTGGATTTAGCATTTGGATTTCAACATTTATATTCACCATTTATGAATAAGCTTAATGTGAGAAAAGTGAGCTAAATGTAAAAAAAGTAGTATATATATAAGAAAAGTGAACTCAATATATCAGCCAGAAAAGTGTGATGAAATTGTTACATTCGGCACTCCAAACACAGAATATTACAGGAGTGTGTAACACTGGATTACATCACTCACCAACATAATATAAGGTACCCCTGCACAATTTAATTAAAAACTGTAATTTCTAATGAGCATATTTTGGATCGATATTGCTCTACCTTTGAGGTTAACATTATCCGACAGTAGATAAACACATTATTGTATTATTGTGGGAGCACTCTCTATTTATTACAACATAATTACATGAGGAGCCCGAAGTAATTACTATATTAATGTGTGGGGACTCAGAGTCATTATTGCATTATGACCTGAGGACTTGGTCATTATCCCATTAAGTGCTCTGTTGTTTCGCCTCCCCAATCTCATATCAACATATATTTTTTTGGGATGCTATTAAAAACACAGCCAAGATTAAAAGTTGTATGGACTTTATGGTTGTTTGCTAAACTTTGTTTGCAACCGACATCTTAGACGGCGTGGTGCAGTGGAAGAGTGGCCGTGCGCAACCTGAGGTTCAATCCCCACCTAGTACGAACCTCGTCACGTCCGTTGTGTCCTGAGCAAGAAATTTCACCCTTGCTCCTGATGGGTGCTGGTTAGCGCCTTGCATGGCAGCTCCCTCCATCAGTGTGTGAATTTGTGTGAATGGGTAAATGTGGAAGTAGTGTCAAAGCGCTTTGAGTACCTAGAAGGTAGAAAAGCGCTATACAAGTACAACCCATTTATCAATTATCATCTTGGCAAAAACCAAAACAGTCACAGTTGGTCAATACATTGCATTGGCACATTTCTATACAATGTCATTCAACAGTTGGGTGATGACATTATAGATTTTTGATGGTATTTTGATGTTTTTAATCACACAAATCTAATGTAATTCGTGACAAAAGCAAGTTAGTTTAAAAAAAAAAAAAAGTGAGATGCTGCTGTCCTCTTGTGGTATTTTGTAAGGTTGCAGTCCTAAAGTAAGAAGGTTAAAGGCCTACTGAAACCCACTACTACCGACCAAGCAGTCTGATAGTTTATATATCAATGATGAAATATTAACATTGAAACACATGTCAATACCGCCTTTTTAGTTTACTAAATCGCAATTCTAAATTTCCAGCGAAGTGTCGTGTTGAAAACGTCACGGAATGATGATGCGTGCGTTTGACGTCACTGGTTGTAGCGGATGTTATTTTCCAGCCCGATCCAAGCTATAAGTAGTCTGCTTTAATCGCATAATTAAACAGTATTCCTGACATCTGTGTTGCTGAATCTTTTGTAATTTGTTCAGTTAATATTGGAGAAGTCAAAGTAGAAAGATGGATGTGGGAAGCTTTTAGCCTTTAGCCACCAAAACACAGCCGGTGTTTCCTTGTTTAAAATTCCCGAAGATGAAGCTTTACTATGGATCAAAGCGGTCAAGCGAATATGGATCCTGACTACATGTCAACCGGCAGTTTTCGGTGAGAAAATTTAGTTAACAAGTCGCCTCTTACCCGAGACATCAGCTGAGCCTGCGTCCTCCTGCAGCAGCCGCGACTGCCCTCAGAGACTCTGGCATCAACACACCCGTGGCCACACCCCTCCAACTTCAGGTACTATTTAATCTCACTAAAACACTAGTGACACAACAGCAGATAAGGGATTTTACAGAATTATCCTAGTAAATGTGTCTAAAAACATCTGAATTGCTCTCACTGCCCTCGCCTTTTTCTTTTCTTTTTTTTTTAAGTCCTTCACTCTAAATTTCCTCATCCACGAATCTTTCATCCTCGCTCAAATTAATGGGGAAATTGTCGCTTTCTTGGTCCGAATAGCTCTTGCTGCTGCTGGCTATGATTGTAAACAATGTGAGGATGTGAGGAGCCCTACAACCCGTGACATCACGCGCACATCGTCTGCTACTTCCGGTAAAGGCAAGGTTTTTTTTTTTGCGACCAAAAGTTGCGAACTTTATCGTGGATGTTCTCTACTAAATCCTTTCAGCAAAAATGTGGCAATATCGCAAAATGATCAAGTATGACACATAGAATGGACCTGCTATCCCCGTTTAAATAAGAAAATCTCATTTCAGTAGGCCTTTAGAGGCGTTTGATGGTTCCTCACATATTCACATTGTTTTTAATGGGAGCCTCCAACAAAAAGTGCTATGCGGACCGAGAAAACTACATTTTTCCCATTAATTTGAGCGAGGATGAAAGATTCGTGTTTGAGGATATTGATAGCGACGGACAAGAAAATATAAACATTTTAAAAAAGTTTAAAAAAAAAAAACGCGATCGCATTGGGACGGATTCCGATGTTTTTAGACACATTTACTAGGATAATTCTGGGAAATCCCTTATCTTTCTATTGTGTTGCTAGTGTTTTAGTAAGTTAAATAGTACCTATTAGTCGGAAGGGTGTCTCCACAGGTGTCTTGACGTGCATTGTCTCAGGGGAGTCGACGGCAGCTATGGACGGCACAAGCTCAGCTTTTCTCTGGTAAGAACTGACTTTTTAACCACAATTTTCTCACCGAAACCTGCAGATTGACATTCCGTCTTGATCCATGTCCGCTTGACCGCGCTCTGATCCATAGTAAAGTTTCACCTCCAGGAATTTTAAACAAGGAATCACCGTGTGTTTGTTTGGCTAAAGGCTAAAGCTTCCCAACTCCATCTTTCTGCTGTGACTTCTTCTCCAATATTAATTGAACAAATTGCAAAAGATTCAGCAACACAGATGTCCAAAATACTGTGTAATTATGCCGTTAAAGCAGACGACTTTTAGCTGTGTGTGTGCGCAGCGCTCATACTTCCTAAAAACCTGTGACGTCTTGCGTACTATCAAACTGCATGGTGGGTAGTAGTGGGTTCTCAGTAGGCCTTTAAATAGTACCTGATAGTCGGAAGGGTGTCTCCATGGGTGTCTTGATGCCAATGTCTCAGGGGAGTCCATGGCAGCTATGGACGGCACAAGCTCAGCTTTTCTCCGGTAAGAACTGACTTTTTAACCACATTTTTCTCACCGGAACCTGCTGGTTGACATTTGGTAGGGATCCATGTTGGCTTGACGGCGCTCTGATCCGTAGGAAAGTTTCACCTCCGGGAATTTTAAACAAAGAATCACCGTGTGTTTGTGTGTCTAAAGGCTAAAGCTTCCCACATCCATCTTTCTAATGTGACTTCTCCAATATTAATTGAACAAATTGCAAAAGATTCAGCAACACAGATGTCCAAAATACCGTGTAATTACGCCGTTAAAGCAGACGACTTTTAGCTGTGTGTGTGTTCAGCGCTCATACTTCCTAAAAACCCGTGACGTCTTGCGTACACGTCATCATTACACGACGTTTCGAAGAAGAAACTCCCGGGAAATTTAAAATTGTCCATCCATCCATTCAAATTCTACCGCTTATTCCCTTTTGGGGTCGCGGGGGGCGCTGGCGCCTATCTCAGCTACAATCGGGCGGAAGGCGGTGTACACCTACACAAGTCGCCGCCTCATCACAGGGCCAACACAGATAGACAGACAACATTCACACTCACATTCACACACTAGGGCCATTTTAGTGTTGCCAATCAACCTATCCCCAGGTGCATGTCTTTGGAATTGGGAGGAAGCCGGAGTACACTGAGGAAACCCACGCATTCGTGGGGAGAACATGCAAACTCCACACAGAAATATCCCGAGCCTGGGATTGTAATTTAGTAAACTAAAAAGGCCATATTGGCATGTGTTGCAATGTTAATATTTCATCATAGATATATAAACTATCAGACTGCGTGTCGGTAGTAGTGGGTTTCAGTAGGCCTTTTTAAAAAAAAAAAACGAGACGCTGCTGCCCTCTTGTGGTAATTAGTAAGATTGCAGTACTAAAGTAAGAAGGTTAAAAAAAATCGAACATCCAACAAAATATATTGTAATATTTAATAACATTTAATTCAAGGGATAACATGTATGGGTCTATTGTTTTACGAAGACGGGTTTGCATTTTAAATTGGCAAAAAAAAAAAAACAGGGCCGAGAAATTACGTCATATTTCATCATCCAATCAAAGACGTTTACGAACGTCCTATGTATTGATGCATTTTAAACCAATCACAGTCGTCGTTGTATTTGGGACTGACCAATGGATGTTCGACATGTTCACATGTGCGGGTGGAGAAAGCCGATGATGTGTATGACTTGAAGCTCTCCGTTGTGTTCAACAACAGTTGTTTCCCACAAGTTAAGCTCGTCTTTTTGTCTTCTTATCGTTGGCCAATGCGCTAAATAGTTGAATTACTTGAGACTACGAGTCGACGTGTTGATGGTGTCCTCCTCTCACTTGGAGTGCGTGGCCAAGCTGTCGGGGACCTAAAGAAATGGAGGATTCAGGCCGGAAGGGTCATGGCGGGTGTGACGGTGTGGCGATACACTAGCGGTCGTCTCCTGGGAGGATGGGGCCCTCTTCTGTGTGTCCTGCTGGGGTCCCTGTTGGCCCTGTTGACGCCAATGGTCGGGGTGGAGGAGCGTTGCCGCGGCTCCTTGAGCGCCATAGCACAGCTCCGCTGCCAGCTGTGGGGGAGCTCCCATCAACCCACGCATGCGCAGACCACCAGCCTCGCTGTCCCCTTCTCGGAACTCGGCTTACTGCCGCTCAGGTCGAAGCCCAGCAAAGGTATTCCTTATTAGTAATACTACTGTTTTATTTGTCAAGAGGCTTTTTCAAACATATACTTTAAGCACAATACCAATGGGCGCAATTTGCAAAATGCGGTTACGCGCTTTGCAAATTTAATGTCAAAGCAAATCAAATGTTTATTGTATTAATCACTATACAGCGGGGTTGCTGTCACACCAAATTTCATCTCCCTACAACCCCGCTCCCCCATTTACTTCCGGGGTCCTGATTAATACAGACGTTTTGTTAACGCTATATTATAAAAATACAGACGTTTTATTAACGCTATATTATTAAAAAAAAAATGTAAAAAACAATTTACAAACACAAGCTATGGGATGACTTGAGAGGAAACGTGACCCCGGAAGTAAATGCGTCATCCCATAGCTTGTGTTTGTAAATTGTTTTTTATTTATTTTTTTTATAATATAGCGTTAACAAAACGTCTGTATTTTTATAATATAGCGTTATATTTTTATAATATAGCGTTAACAAAACGTCTGTATTATTCATGACCCCGGAAGTAAATGGGGGGTGGGGGGAGCGGTTGTAGGGGGGAAGAAATTTGGCGTGACAGCACCAACCTTTTTGAAACCAAGAGCTACTTTTTGGGTACTGATTAATGCGAAGGGCTACCAGTTTGATACACACTTAAATACATTGCCAGAAATAGCCAATTTGCTCAATTTACCTTTTAATGAATACATTTATATATATAAAAAAATGGATATTGCTGTCTGTCATTCCGTCGTACATTTTTTTTCCTTTTACAGAAGTTTATTTGTAGAGAATAAATGGTGGCAAAAAACACTTAATTGAATGGTTTAAAAGAGGAGAAAACAGGGAATAAAATGAAAATAAAAATTTTAAATATAGTTTATCTTCAATTTCGACTCTTTAAAATTCAAAATTCAACCCAAAAAAAAGAAGACAAAAACTAGCTAATTTGAATCTTTTTGAAAAAATAAAAAAAAAAAATTTATGGAACATCATTAGTAATTTTTCCTATTAAGATTAATTTTTGAATTTTGATTACATGTTTTAAATAGGTTAAAATCCAATCTGCACTTTGTTAGAATATATAACAAATTAGACCTAGCTATATTTCTAACAAAGACAAATCATTATTTCTTCTAGATTTTCCAGAACAAAATTTTTAAAAGAAATTCAAAAGACTTTGAAATAAGATTTACATTTTATTCTACATATTTTCTAGATTTGCCAGAATATTTTTATTTTATTTTAATTATAATAAGTTTGAAGAAATATTTCACAAATATTCTTCATCGAAAAAACAGAAGCTAAAATGAAGAATTAAATTGAAATGTATTATTCTTTACAATAAAAAATAATAATAATTGAACATTGATTTACATTGTCAGGAAAGATGAGGAAGGGATTTAAAAGGTAAAAAGTTATACGTGTTTAAAAATCCTAAAATCATTTTTAATGTTGTATTTTTTCTCTAAAATTGTCACTCTGAAAGTTATAAGAAGCAAAGTAGAAAAATAAAATAATGTATTTACACAAGTGAAGACCAAGTCTTTAAAATATTTTCTTGGATTTTCAAATTCTATTTGAGTTTTGTCTCTCTTAGAATTAAAAATGTCGAGCAAAGCGAGACCAGCTTGCTAGTAAATAAATTAAATAAAAATAGAGGCAGCTCACTGGTAAGTGCTGCTATTTGAGCTATTTTTAGAACAGGCCAGCGGGCTACTCATCTGGTCCTTACGGGCTACCTGGTGCCCGCGGGCACTGCGTTGGTGACCCCTGCTATACAGTGTACATCCAGGACTAAACTACTGACTAAACTACTACCACAACTTGGTTTACTATTTATAAACTATAATAATGTAGGGTTACCTGGAACTTGAAACAGGCCACCCGGCCTGAATCCACACTTTCCTCGCCAAACACCTTCGTTTCCCAACCTTCACCCTTGGATAAATAGGCCTTCATGCCATCTACGCAGTGTTGGGAGACTGTTTTGCTGTTAGATCGCGTCCAAATTTGCAAAGTGCGCAAGATTGGTGAAATGCTTACATTATGTACAAGTTACAACAAGTGAGAAGTTATCGCGACAAGCCGCGGAATCGCGATAAACGGTATAAACCGCAGTACAACTTCTCGGCCGATAACAGATTGTACTTTGATATATTAACCGTACAAATTATTATTTTATTTTATATTTTTACAATATAATAATTACCATACTTGCCAACCCTCCCGATTTTCCCGGGAGACCCTTGAATTTCAGTGCCATCCATCCATTTCCTACCGCTTATTCCCTTTGGGGTCGCTGGTGCCTATCTCAGCTGCAATCGGGCGGAAGACGGTGTACACCCTGGACAAGTCGCCACCTCAACGCTGGGCCAACACAGATAGACAGAAAACATTCACACTCACATTCACACACTAGGGCCAATTTAGTGTTGCCAATCAACCTATCCCCAGGTGCATGTCTTTGGAAGTTGTAGGAAGCCGGAGTACCCGGAGGGAACCCACACAGTCACGGGGAGGAAATGCGAACCCTACACAAAGATCCCGAGCCCGGGATTGAACCCAGTACTACTCAGGACCTTCGTATTGTGAGGCAAACGCACTATCCCCTCCTCCATCGTGTTGCCCCTCCCGAAAATCTCCCAGGGCAACCATTCTCCCGATTTCCACTGGACAACAATATCGGGGGCTTTAAGGCACTGCCTTTAGCACCAAACCCCGCCCACCTCAACCGACGCACGGGGGGTGGAGGGTGGTAGTGGGGGTGAATTTTGGAGCCCGGAAGAGTCTCGGGATGCATGGGATTCTGGGTATTTATGTTGCGTTTATAATGTGTTACAGTGCGGATGTTCTCCCGAAATGTGTTTGCCATTCTTGTTTGGTGTGGGTTCACAGTGTGGCGCATATTAGTAAGAGTGCTAAAGTTGTTTATATCACAACCCTCAGCGTAACCTGTATGGCTGGTGAAAAACTATGCCTTGCAGTCGCTTGTGCGTTGAGTCAGCAGCCGCACACTAGATGTGCCCGGCCGGTACTCAGATAGCATAGTATTAAAGCGGACGCTATGACATGGTCGAGAGGACAATTAAGGCATTGCCATCACGGCACGGCCTCAATATTGTTGACTGGGTAAAAATCTCAGAACGTTGTCCTGGGAATATTTCTGGGAGAGGCAATGAAATTTGGAAAACCTCCCGGTAAAATTTGGGGGTCGGAAAGTATGCAGCTGAGCCACATCAGAGTGATCCAAGAGCCGCTTGCGGCTCCGGAGCCGCGGGTTGCCGACCCCTGATATACTCCCATGTAGATGAAAAATATCTCATATTCCTCGCAAAGACACGGGGGGGAAACTGAAGAAAGTGACAACCTGTTTGTTTGTGATGCAGAGATGGTTCTTGAGGCGCGGGCGGCGCTGCAGCAGGCGCAGGAGATGAAGAAACAGGGCAAGAGAGAGAAAGCCCACAAGCTGCTGGTGCACGCACTCAGTCTCAATCCAGATTACGTGGACGCCCTGACGGAGCTGGGGACTATATTGGAGGAGAAGGACGTGGTCCAGGCAGACCACTTGTACACCAAAGCCTTGGCCATCTCACCGTGCAACGAGAGGGCGCTGGTAAGCCGAGACCGCACTCTGCCCTTGGTGGAGGAGCTAGACCGGCGCCACTTTGGCGTCATCGACAGTAAGGTGCGCAGACTCATGTCCATACCCAAAGGCAACTCTGCGCTACGTCGAGTGATGGAGGAGACGTATTACCACCACATCTACCACACGGTGGCCATCGAGGGCAGCACTCTGACTCTGTCCGAGATCCGTCACATAATCGAGACGCGTTACGCCGTACCCGGCAAGAGCCTGCAGGAGCAGAACGAGGCCATCGGCGTGGACGCGGCCATGAAGTACATCAACACCACGCTGTTGTCCAGAACGGGAGACATCAGCGTCACCGACATCCTGGAGATCCACAGGCGAGTGCTGGGCTACGTGGACCCCGTGGAGGGCGGGCGGCTGCGTACCAACCAAGTGTTCGTAGGCCACCACATCCCGCCGCACCCGCAGGACCTGCAGCGGCACATGCAGGAGCTGGTGCAGTGGCTCAACTCTGACGAAGCCCTGCAGCTGCACCCGGTGGAGTACGCCGCGCTGGCGCACTACAAACTGGTGTACGTGCACCCCTTCGTGGACGGCAACGGGCGCACGTCGCGGCTCTTGATGAACCTAGCGCTCCTGCAGGCACGGTATCCGCCCATTACTATCCGCAAAGAACAACGGGCCGAGTACTACGCCGCCTTGGACACGGCCAACGAAGGCGACGTGCGCCCCTTCATTCGCTTCATCGCCAAATGCACAGAGATCACACTGGACACGTTGTTGATCTCCACCACTGAGCACGCGGTGGGTCTGCCGGGGGCGGGGCAGGAACACGCTTGTCCAGACTGTAAACAAACCATCCTGGCTCACACCTGAGTCAGGGTGGAAGTGTCCATCCTGTGTCCCCTGCTGAACATGATTTCATTTGCACACTGGGTGTTTTCATTTCACTTTAAGCCGCCATTGTTTGACATGGCCACACCATCTCTCATCGTGATTATTTATTTCTATTTTAATAAAAGGGTTATATTACCTCTCAGTATGTCTCCAAATAATGACTGCCACAAAGGTTAACTAAAGTCTTTATTCCATTGTATAGCTTTAACATCAAAGTATAGATTTGTTTTCATCCAACACAACATAGAACTGCAAGGAAACAAGAAATCATAAAATAGTATTTTTTAGATTATTTATGAACTTCAAACCTAAAGTGGTAATGTTTGCACACATGGAAACACTTAAGTTTGTATTTGAATTAGGCCACGGTGGTGAGAGTAATTCATATAGCTTATATTCCATCTGGTTGTATAATTAACATTACATAACACCATCTAATTGTTGATCAACATGAAATGTAGAAAGACATCCATAGATTGTCTTAATGTCCACTAAAAGTTTATAGTAAAGAGAAATACAACTTTTAGCCATTTATTTTTCTGTCAATTATTCATTTGAAAAGTGCAGATTTTGATTTTATGCAAGACTTGTTCAATAAAGACAAATCCTTGGCACACACAAGTTATAAGTATGTGTCATTTGACACAAAATAAGTTGTGATCTTCAAAGTTGAACTAACATTTTCTTACATGCCTTGATAGAAAAAAAAAAAAAGCCAGTGTGATTATAGCCACTGAAGAGTAAGTGGAACTAATTTAAGCCACACACACACAATAATACTCATTCATTCCAGCACTACCTAAATACCACCACTAAGTGGTGCTGTGAGTAGTTTAACTCCAACTACTCTCCTGCAACCTGCAGTCAGGAATGTTGAAATATATAAACATTTGCTAATAAAGTTTTTATAGCGGCAATAGTGTACGTTGATGGTTTAAAATTATAATTTAGGAGTATATTCAACTTTGGAGGTTCCAATGTACAGTGCATCTGAAAAGTACTTACAGCCATTATCCAAAATGAAAAAAAAATCCTCAAAATTGTACACAAAACCCAAGTTTATTTTTTTAGTTTGCAAACTAATGAAACCTAAAACAAAAACCATACTAACATAAGTTTTCAGAGGAGTTGCTCAATGCTTTGATGATGCACATTTGGCTGCAATTACAGTACAGCTTCAAGTCTTTTTGAATACAATACTACAAACGTGCCAAACCTATCTGGCCAGATGTTCCCATTCCTCTTTGCAGCACCTCTCAAGCTGCATCAGATTGCATGGAAAGGGTTAGAGTTTATCCAGGATGTCTCTACATTGCTGCATTCATCTTGCCAAAATGCACCTGAAATACCCTCAGGCCATGAGATACATAATTCTCTGGTCTGATGAGAGAAGGATTGAACTCTTTGACGTGTATACCAGGCATCATGTTTGAGGAAACCAGGCACTGCTCATCACAAGGCCAATGCCATCCCTACAGTGAAGCATGACGGTGGCAGCATCATGCTTTGGGGATGGTTTCAGCTGCAGGAACTGGGAGAAGAGTCAGGATAGAGGGAAAGCTGAATGCAGCAAGGTTCAGAGACATCCCGGTCATGCTGCAAAGAGGAATGGGCCAAACTGCCCAAAGATAGGTGTGCCAAGCTTGTCGCATCGTATTCAAAAAGACTTGAGGCAGCAATTTCTGCCAAAGGAGCATTAACAACATAATGAGCAAAGGCTGTGAATACTTATGTACATGTGTTTTCTTAGGTTTTTATTTTTAATACATTTGAAAAAAATACATTAGAATGTGTTCACATTGGAATTATGAGTTATTGTGTGTTGAATTTTAAGGGCAATAAGGCTGTAACATAAAATGTGGAACAAGTGAAGTGCTGTGAATACTTTCTGGATGCACTGTACATGGAAACAACTTGCAATACTTTATTTTAAATCATTGAAGTCTAAAAAAAACATTTTATCACACCTGAATAGTTTAAAACATTATC
>NC_084617.1:55173132-55208132 GCF_033978795.1 Nerophis ophidion | reverse complement strand
TCTACTTACTTTCTGCTGTAATGTGCTTCCATTTACACTTCCTAAACAATACTAAGCACTTGTTTCTTCTGTTGTTTTAGGCTAGCTTAGCCGCCATGCCTGCTCCTGGCTTGCTTTCTGTGTAAAACAGTGATAATAGTACTTGAAGTTGATAATGATTAAGGTTAAAGATTGAGATACTAATTAAGATACTAAGAAATGCAGTTTATTTTCCGTAATGGAAGTGCTTATTATTAGCTTAAGGGAGCGGTATACTGTATGGAGATACCATCCATCCATTTTCTACCGCTTGTCCCTTTCGGGGTCACGGGGGGCGCTGGAGCCTATATCAGCGGGGTACACCCTGGATACATACAGGTGAATTAAAAATGTTTTTAATATTGTGCAATACTTCATTTATGTTAGCAATTCAACTTCAAATGTGAAACTAATATACGAGATAAACTAATTACATGCAATGTGAGCTACGCCAAGCTTTTGTTAAAATTTTGATGACCATGACAAATTTTCTGAGGTTTTTCGATTTGAGGTTCTCATAAGCTGTTAGCCATAATCATCAAAATTATATCAAAAGAAGGCTTGAAATATCTTGAGTTGCATGGTATGAGCCTATGTCATATTAGTTTAATCTTGTAAATGTAATTGCTGGAATCAACAAACATTTGCACAATATTCTAATGTTTTGAGTTTTACCTGTAATTAGTTGCTAGTGTGTCAGTCAGAGGACTAAAAGTGAATACAATATCAGCCAGAGGGGATCGGTGCTCATGATCAGCATTGAAAGGCATTTTTAGACAATGGCGACGCCTATCAGGTACATTTTCACTAAATCGGTAGATACTGATCGGTAGACGACCGATCGGCACATTCCTTATCATCACCTTGCAGTTCAAGTCTCACCTTGGGCTTTCCTGAGCGATATGTGACCAAACGAACTTCTTTAATGGTGCCATGTTGCTTGCATAATTCTTCGAGTTGCTCCTTGGTGAAGGAAAATGGCAGCCCAGAGATAAAGATTTTGTGTTTCTCAATAGACGTGTTGTACTTGAACACCTACAGAGAGGTTAAGTTAGCTAAGTGAAGTCACACCATTAAATAATTAATTACTACTTACCTTAAAGTCTGGGTTCTTGGTTTTGTCCACACACGGAGACACAAACATAGGCCTGCCCCCCACCTCGCTTCTGTCCAGTTTGAGGGCTTCAGGGACAGACACAGCACTTTCAAATTGCACATAACCGTAGCCCTTGAAGATCCCTTTGTTGCTGGAGACAAGGCGAATCTGTTTAACTGGTCCACAGGTCTCAAAGAGAGTCCGAAGTTTGGCATCAGGCTCTTCCAGTGTGTACGTCAGGTTGCTAACGAACACGCTGTTGCTATCGTTCCGAAGCTCAGTCTTGTCATTGCTTTGATTCTGTGCACTGGCCTGCTGGGATTTGTTGTTTGCAGGTGCAGAACCTTTATAGCCAGGAGGAGCCTTCCTCCCAAATTGTCCAACATCCGTCTCCATGTACTCTTCTGTGCTTTTCTCGCCTTTTCCTCTGTGTCGCTTCGGAGCGTGTTCTGTCGATTGACACAATGGATGTCTTTACATTACAAGAAGCAACTTGAATTAACAGATTTTCTAATATAAAAAGCAACATCATTATACAATATAAAACATCACCTGCTTAAATTATTGGCCAATGGCATTTTTGGAAAATTTTTTGGGTCAATTTAGCACTTCATGATGCGGGCTACCTTTGCCAAATTTAACAGTATATGTCGGTTGACCCTCGCAGTGGCAGCTGCTGATCTTTCAAGTAGGGGAAACTCATTTTCAGCTACTCTCTAGACACAAGTACAGTCTTTATTAAAATATATAAATATGATGGATTTGGCAAAGAAAACGTCACTAAGAGGACTGTAAAATTAATATTTTAACAGCCATTTAGGACCCGAAACTGGCGAGGACGAACGAAAAGACTCTTGATCCTCCAACCCCTTTTCTTTGTGAGGATTATGAGTCATTATGAGCCACCTAAATGGAAATATATGAACATCCCAGCAGTCAGCATCCTAATGACAGCTGACCTTGTACAGTAAGTGATATTTTACTATGTTCATTGGCTCTCATGAAGTCAGTAACAATCAGTAATGTAGAAAAAAAAAGCAAACGTGATGCGTTTTTGAAATTAATGCACTGCTTATGCTTAAAATGATTAAAATACGTAAATATTAAATTATATTATAAATGTGCCGATTACTATGTTACATATACACTTACATCCTGTATATAAAACCTGAATAGAGGTGTTTGGATGTTTTTTAAGGGCTTTGTAGGCGGAACTGCGCTGCTACCATAGTCTCTAGAGATGCGCGGATAGGCAATTATATCATCCGCAACTGCATCACTAAAGTCGTCACCCACCCGCCATCCACCGGAACCAACATTTTATCAAAACCGCAACCGCCCGCCCGTTGTTATATATCAAGGGTCGGCAACCTTTACCACTCAATGAGCTATTTTGACCCGTTTCACAGAGTTACGTAGACGATGGGAGCCGCGACCATTCTCGCGAATATTTTCTACAACATGTGCAAACTGTTTGCCAGTCCAGCAACATGTTGTATGTGGCTTCCGCAAATTCACGCACAAGAATGAAAGGCATACTGGGTGACACAGAGTACACTGATGTTTGGGATATAAACAAGTTTAACACTCTTACTAATATGCACCACACTATGAAGCCACACCAAACAAGAATGACAAAGACATTTCGGGAGAACATCCTCACAGTAACACAACACAAACGCAACACAACAAATACCCAGAATCCTTTGCATCCATGACCATTCCTGACTATATTTTACACCGCCGCGCCCCCAACCCCGCCCACCTTACCGACGCACGGGGGAGGGAGTTGGGGTTTGGTGCTAGCGGGGTATATAATATAGTCAGGAATAGTCATGAATACAAAGGATTCTGGGTATTTGTTGTGTTGCGTTTATGTTGTGTTACTGTGAGAATGTTCTCCCGAAATATGTTTGTCATTCTTGTTTGGTGTGGATTCACAGTGTGGCGCATATTAGTAAGCGTGTTAACTTGTTTATATCACAAGCATCAGTGTACTCTGTATCACCCAGTATGCTTTGCAGTCGTGTGCATGTACCTGCGGAAGCTGCATACATGTCGCTGGACTGGCAAGCAGTTTGTACATGTTGTAGAAGGCATTAAAGGTAATGACTTCGTAGCACGCCCTTATTCTTGTTATCTGGGTGACCGCCAGCAGATATTCGCGAGAATGTTTGGGGCTCCTATTGTCTTCTTTACTTTGTGACATGGGTCAAAATGGCTCTTTGAGTGGCAAAGGTTGCCGATCCCTGAACTATGTATATTAGTATATTAAATATTTCCGAATGGTTCAACCGCCACCCGCCCGAATCTATTTAAAATCAATTTTTTTGTCAGGTCACCCGCCCGACCCTCCGCGGATGAAACCGCAAACCGCGCATCTCTAATAGAGGACTGCAAGGGTGGAGGCTGGTCTACGTCCATTCACCCCGTGGAGATTGGATGCAGGGGCTTCGTAGGAGGTTCTGCAACCCGGCTCCTGCGTGCGGCGGGGATGACCGGTTCAAGCCTGAGGAAGGCCATCAAGGAGTTGGCAGAGGAGGCAGAGAAGGCAAGTTTCTGGATGTGGCTAAGAAGGAGGGACAACACTTGGGGCTCAACACCCCAGTGAGGTCAGTTGCAGGGAGTGGCGCGGGGAGACGTCCCCGCGTAGCCACTGCCCCCCCACCGCGAGGTGTCCTGGCTTGGGGGCGAAACATCAGTGAACGGTGGCACCAGCTGACGACCCTGCAGCTGACCTCGAAGTGCACTGGAGGAGGTGCGACAGGCAGAGATGCCTAGCAGTTAGGTCTGTACGTATTAATTGGCTCCATTGTAAGCAAACTTTCGATCCCATTTACTTAATATTAGGAATGAAAAAAAAAAAAAGTTTGTTATGTCTTTTATAATTATTTTGAACGATAGACAAAATTCCAAAAAAAGTGCAGTTCCCCTTTTAATGCCATCATTAAAGCACAACTTTAATAAAGTATAATTTTTAGGCTTACTTATGAATACATTATTACTTACATTTGATCGCTTAACATATCAGGTTTTTTATTAATTGAACAGTAACAGATCACAATATTTTGGAGGGAAAACAAATGTCAAATTGTCTATTACATATCATACCATGAGAGATTGTGTTAACTTTTTATATCTACTCTTACGGTAATTATATTCAGCAGGCTTTTGCAAAATTGCAAATTTAATTGAGAATGTCTCCTAAATTAAAATGAACTTCAATTTGAGTTGAAATTGCAAACAGGAAGTAGAATTTAAAAATCTATTTTTTCTTTGTATGTATTTCAGATACTCAACGGTACCAATTTTCGGTAATTTTGTGTGTTAATAAATGTTAATTGTTTGATAATAAAATGTTATTTTTTAATATAACGTTTAAAAATGAGCTGATTATGATAATTGTACTGTGTAGTTGTTACATATTGTTTTCTGATCAAATTTGAGTCTCATTTGTAATGCAGTTGCACTTCCAAGACTTTAGATGGCAGTACTGTATAGGCTATCTATTGTACGCTGTCTAACGAGGAAGTAGATTTTTCCATGAAGTTGAATGTGTTATGTTGCGCCCTACAAAGTGTGTATAATTCAAGTATTGTACTTATTGTACACCAGGTATTTTTTGGGTGAAAAATTATCTGAGTTGTAGTTTTCATTACCAAATTTAGAGGTGTTGCAATCGCCATGTAAAATCGATACTGCTAATAGTAGCCTGTCTATGGAAAATCCAATGTAAATTAGCATTACACGAGCACATTTTGGAAGAGTGGAGCTTTACTTTATGTCCGAGCATGTTTAACCAAGCATACTTGCTTTGTTGGTGTTGAAAATTGCAAAATACCTTTTAGGGTGTTTGGCGGAGTCTGCTCTAAGTTGTTTCCTTGAACTTGTGTTTGTTTGCAATCGGACGTGACGCGTCTGCAACCGGGCGAGATGTCACGTGTAACAAAGGTATTCACACATGCATCAACTGTGCTGAACTAAGCTTTTAATGTGGTTTGCTGTTATTTTTTTACATTTTATTTGCATTACAGGATCACAACTTATTCAAGTGTTTTCTGTTTATCCTATTATAGTGGTAATATATTCCTACTACTATATTCCTATTAGCCTATGCTATTAACAACATATATATGTGCTATCATTCCTGTGGTACTCATTGGGCCAAATTTGGGTACTAGATTTCCATCTCATGTTTGCTAATATGGTAATAAAGCCATTAATCCTTAAATTGAATATTTCATACGTGACTGTTTTACATACTTTATAGAAATAGTATTAGTACAAACCTCATACACGCTTTATATTTTAATTACAGCAAATGCTTTTCATTGAAAATGAAAAATAAAAACATTGTTTCTAAACAGATAATTTATTTGATGCATTATTATTAGTCCCAAATAATGAAAACATAATGTATTTCTTAGAGTGCTTTACTTTAACTATTTAAAATGGAGGTAATGTGTGTTTAATTTGAGTGTTGGTATAGTATTTGTTAGTATTTAGGCCAAAACCTTTGTTCCACATGACAAATGATTCCTGTTATTTGGCTGTAATTAATTTAATTCTACTTTCTGTAATTCCAACTCAATAACCTGTGGGGTGAAACAAATTCAATTCAAATTCTTCAAATGTATTGAAATTCCAAATTTGGAAGTTTGCACAAGCCTGATAACTATAACTATACGAATCACCTGTGTGGTCATTCCAGTCATCCTGATCTGCTTTCCTCTTCTCCCCAAATCGACCTCCTTTCTGAATTTTCTTCTGAGTCTTCTTGTCCGTCTTGGCCTTCCGCCTCTGCTCAGCTCGTCCTTCCTCCTGTTGAGCATGGATGGCTTCTTTTTCTGCCACCTAACAGACAGTCCAAGGATGGTCATGATATAAGGCAGCAACAAGACATTTTATATAATTTGCATCAAACCTTCGCCCGTTGCTCATTAAGCCTGTTCAGCCGAGTTTCGGTTTTCTGAACTGCAACATCCCAGTCAACCAAAGAACCTGAGTAATCAGACAAGTCGTGAAGATGTGCTTACTTGATACCACGCGTGGGGGAGCTCACCTTCTACTCTCTCAAAGGTGAGTAGGACTTCACACACGTGTTCTGGGTAGTCTGAGCTACATTGGACCGCTCTGTGAAGAGCTTTTCGGCAATGGGCAGAATCTCCATAAGCTCTGCAGAGAAAGCAATAAAAGGATGATGCAATCATAGCAAGCAAGAAGTGAGGTTTAGTTCATCAGTTCTAATGCCTGACAGACCTTTCCAGGTTATAATACTCCAGCCACATGTTGGCAAATTTGGCATTCCCTTTTGTCATGATGCTGTCCCACAGTTCTCTGGCTTTTTGGATGTTCTTACAATGCAGGGCCTGGAAAGACAACGACGACTTTATTCCTGATCCAAACTAGGGCTCCACTACTAATCACATTCAAACCACGATCACGGCTGCCACGATTAAATGAGGGAGATTGTCTGTTATATTAACACTTAAACAGCAGGTTCCACTGCATATCAAATCAAGCACTTTTAGTCACGCAACAGAAAAGTAACAGCGGCACGTCTTGAAGCCCTGCCAGAAGCCATTGTGTATGCGCACAGAGCCCCATGACCACACCAACCACCTCGCTAGCCGGCATTATCAAACCTTTCACAGGCTGCTGCAGTGAGTCGCCTCGATTCACTTCCGTGGAGTCTAACGCGGCGTGCGTAAAAGGTCGAACTGCTTTCATTAGGTGGTGACAGGCGTGGACGCCTACACAACACACTGCTCTGCTTCTCTCCTTGAAGTCGCACTAGCATGACTAACAGCTAGCCATCGTTCAGAAGACCCTGGGGACACTTGTCTGGCGAGACGTGCTCCCCATTAGAATTCATGCACCCCCTGCATCTGCTTATATGTATGAATCAGGGAAAGCGGAAATGTAATTGCACATAAAAAGACAAATACTATTGTTACACTAAATATGCTATATTTTTGTATTTTGTCATTTTTGTATACATGTTTCACACTACAAATAATGATTAGGTGAAGCTGAGGTGTCTAAATGATGACGCGCGGGTAACCTACCGAACGTTGCTGTTTAATGGCCCGGAAAAAAGTAAAAAAATGGATAAATACAGCTTAAGGCGTCATCTAATGAAAAAAAGCTGAAATTCTAACACTAATTATGGACAAAAACACAATTTAAAATTATAAATGACTGTTATTTTAGCCCTTTTATTAAGAGTATTTCATAAAAAAATTACATGCTCATGTCACATTTAGATGGCCCTCCCACCTCCAGGACCCCATTACACTAACAACTGCCCACCTTTGGGAAACACTATGTTTCACCTAGCACAATATGGTTTTAACATTGGTAAAAAATAATTGTGCAGCCCTAATCCAGACTAACACACAGTGGTCTTATTTGTCAAACACTTTAAACAGAAAAAGCATAATTTTAAGGGGTTCTTCTTTTCAAAGTAAGTGTCATAGTACCTCTATCCTTGCCCAAATCTGCATAATGTTACAGGAAGGGTCTCCACTTTCCCCAAATCCTGCAGCGTCATGACACAATGAATCAGACTGGAATTGAGTTGTAATGAAACAGACAGAACATTGTGAATGAGAATCCCCCTACTCTGTTCGACGTCTTGTTTCATGTAGTCCAGACAGCGAGTAAACGCTCCTCGTAGCTCCTCCAACTCTTTACTCGACTCTGTGAGAAGCCGTCAGCGGAGGAACAATGGCTGAATTAAACGCTTTCCAAACACAAAGACAAATGATGGCTTCATCTGATGCTGCTCTCACCTTGGCTGAAATCCACACGTCTCCTCAGGTAGTCGAGGTAAGCCTGCCAGATCTCCACATAATCCGTAGCTTGAATGAACCCCGCATTCAGCGCCTTTTCGAACACATCTGGAAACGGGGTATCATTCAGTAACTTCACTGACATGTTGAAAGTGCTGCAATTGGTCACAAAGTTTACCTGAGACAGTTTGATGGCTTCCCCCGTGCCTTTCTACAGCTTGCAGGTAGCTCTTCCACAGACTCATAGTCCATGGGCAGTTTCTGACAGCACGATCATGAGTGGACAGAACTAAGTCTTTGATTTTCAGTTGACGGTCCTGGAGAAGCCAAAGAAAAAATAATAAGTGTTAACTTTGAGAGCAGTTTTAATCATAGTCTTTTAACAAAAAAAATATATTTTTAGTCTAATTTTAGTCATCTAAATTGATTTTGTTTTTGTCGAGTAAATTTCACAACATTTTCGTCTGCTAAAATTACAGTATAGCAATTTGATTAAAATATAAAGTATAAAAGAAAAGACATTTTAGTATTTGTTTAACACAAAAGTATCATGAGTTTATGTTTAAGAATGATGCAGTCATTAATGTTTTGCTCCACACATCAATGTTAATGAATGTCTTTCAGACATTTTTTTTTTTTTTTTTTGCTATTTCAGCTTCATACAGTTTGTCTACCAGATTTTAGCATTTTCATCTGCTGTGGAACAGTCAGCGTTCTATAAGTGTTCCTAGCAATTGAATAATGTTGGCCAATGTGACATTAGTAACAGGTTATCGTGTTCTCTTGGGTTGCTGTAGAGTCTTATATATTACGGTTACACCGCAGGCCAAAATGAAAAAAATGGGATATTTTCGACATCTGAATTTTCCAGCAGACTGTTTAGTATACAAGTAAAATGTGATCTCTATCACACACCAGTATGGCAATTAAATGTCAGCCTATGTGTGAATTGCATTTGCAGTTCGATAAAGTAAAAACAAAAGAACTTGACCAAATTTCAGAAGTGAACAATGATGTCACTACTACAGGAAAAAACATGGACACCATGTTGTGTAAAGGAAGTAGGCAGATGATGGAAAACAACAGCAGCAGGAGGAAGAAGGGAACTGCAAAAAGGAAAGTGTGCTGCGCACACGAATGACATAGCTTGACCAAATATGACGTAAAAGTCGCACACAGGTCGCATTGCCGTTTAGACTGCAGTCACATTTTACAAGATCAGATTCCAAACGGATTCAGACTACTTCCTGATGTAGTCCAAAATTTTCCAGAGAAACTGGGAATTGTGATGTATCATGTTGTATGCTTGCATGTTCGAAATAAACTCAAACTCAAACTCAAATCTAAGCAGTTTGGAGTGATTATACTGGCAAAAAAATACATGACCTGTGTCAATTGAGGGCAAAAAAATCATAGTTGGTGTCCAGTGTAAACATAGAAAAGAGTTCATTGGTATCGTTTTCTGTTCTTTGTACCATGTGATTCACTGTTGTCACCTAAACCCTTCTCTAACTGTAATGTCAATATTTTGTCAGAGCCACAACTATGATTTGTAAAATGTGTCATTTCTAATCACTTGATTAGCACAGTAAAGGTGTATAAACTTGGCAAAGCAGAGCAGTTGCTCATAGAGTACCAATAATTGAAGTATTATGCTAGTATTTCCTTTGGCCAAGTTACAGTTATGGAGATGTCATTACTCTCTCCTGCTGTTAGCCTCAAAAGTGAAGTCTGTCCCGAGCCCCCAGGTGTATATACATTAGTATGTGTAAGTTGTTTTATATAAATATAAATATTCTATATATAGTTTTGTCGATGAGAAATAAAACTTTCCTTTCTCAAAATGAAAAGCATCTAATTGGATCTCCTCTATCACTCACTCTCAGCACAATACATATGGTTAAAAAAACTGTGATCGGATATATTACAAAACTGTCCCACCCATCTACTCAACGAAATCAAATGATTGGATTTCATATCTGTGAACATTTCCATCTCGTTTTTATTTGTTGACTAAAACTGTTAATTTTGCTATCAAGTTAGTCAAAGTGTATTTGTTTTAATATGTTCTCGTCCTATTTTAGTTAGGGGAAAATAGGTTGCTGACAATAACAGACAAAAATTATTAGTCAACAAAATTAACACTAAGGCAAGCGTTTTTTCATTGGCAGTAAAACAAACATTTCACTCAATGTTCATTTGTTTGATGATTACCGGTAAATTATTTTTCATTTAAAGCTTGACCAATACTTACAAGATATGTTGTGTATTTTGTCCACATGTCTGGAACCAGGCAGTTCTCCGCCAGAGCTCTCTCATAGGTTATCTGGATTCGTGCTGGGTCCCCCACCTTCATCTCAAAGTCAATGTAAGCCTGATACTCGGCCAGTTTAGGCGTCTCTGCTACCAGCTTCAACAAGACAAACGTACAAAGTTTTAACACTGTTTCATCAATGATCCAACTTCTCCATATCCTTTTATTGAATTTCCATGACGAAAATAAATTATTTTGTGCCATTGGTACCACCAAAAACAAATTATCGGACATTTAGCTCTACATCTAGAATATATGGTGCCTCTCTAAAACAAAAAACACCACACAGACACACTTAGATACATCTTGTAATTTTTTCCGTTCTAAAATATTTAGTCTTTACTTCTGCTCCATCCCACAGCTTCACATATAAAACCATTTGGTGGACAAATGGTGGTTTAATCTTTTGTCAAACAGCACTATCTATGCCGTTTGTAGAGAGACTAATGACAGTAAGCGCAGAGCAAACCCAAAAGCACAGACATACAGTGGGGCAAAAAAGTATTTAGTCAGCCACCGATTGTGCAAGTTCTCCCACTTAAAATGATGACAGAGGTCTGTAATTTTCATCATAGGTACACTTCAACTGTGAGAGACAGAATGTGGAAAAAAAATCCAGGAATTCACATTGTAGGAATTTAAAATAATTTATTTGTAAATTATGGTGGAAAATAAGTATTTGGTCAACCATTATAAGCTCTCACTGATGGAAGGAGGTTTTGGCTCAAAATCTCACGATACGTGGCCCATTCATTCTTTCCTTAACACAGATCAATCGTCCTGTCCCCTTAGCAGAAAAATAGCCCCAAAGCATGATGTTTCCAACCCCATGCTTTAGAGTAGGTATGGTGTTCTTGGGATGCAACTCAGTATTCTTCTTCCTCCAAACACGACGAGTTGAGTTTATACCAAAATGGATACATGGATGATACAGCAGAAGATTGGGAGAATGTCATGTGGTCAGATGAAACCAAAATAGAACTTTTTGGTATAAACTCAACTTGTCGTGTTTGGAGGACGAAGAATACTGAGTTGCATCCCAAGAACACCACACCTACTGTAAAGCATGGGGGTGAAAACATCATGCTTTGGGGCTGTTTTCTGCTAAGGGGACAGGACGATTGATCCGTTTAAAGAAAGAATGAATGGGGCCATGTATTGTGAGATTTTGAGCCAAAACCTCCTTCCATTAGTGAGAGCTTTGAATGGTTAACCAAATACTTATTTTCCGCCATAATTTACAAATTCTTTAAAATTCCTACAATGTGAATTCCTCGATTTTTTTTTCACATTCTGTCTCTCAAAGTTGAAGTGTACCTATGATAAAAATTACAGACCTCTGTCATCATTTTAAAGCGGGAGAACTTGCACAATCGGTGGCTTACTAAATACTTTTTTGCCCCACTGTAGGAACAATTGCTCTCACTAGTTACTTTTTGCTGCAACCTAGCTCTGCGGGAACATGAGGGTGACAAGACCCCTCGTGTCCATGTATGACTTGAATGAGTAGTGTGAATTTGTTAAGACACTATTGACAGTAAGCGCAGAGCAAGCCCAAAAGCACAGCCATGGGCACACTTGTTATCACCAGTTAATTTTCGCTGCAACCTGGCTGTCCAGGATCATGGTGGCAAAAAGACAGCTAGTGTCTTCGGTTGACTTGAATGTGTAAAAAAAATTTCCCTTTTTTAGTGCACACAATATCTCGGCTTTGAGGACATTATATTTTACAGAAATGTCCAAAGTTGTCTGCTTTGTTGCCGCGGAAAGTGAAACTATTAGTATTGTTGACGGTAATCCAGCATCGGGGTTCATAAACTCACCAATGGGTATTGTGCTGACAACAACTGTATTACTGTTTTGTGCTTTTTTCCCCTTCAAGTGGGAATGCTGCCTCTCCAATATTGAAATGTTTTAAAACACAGTTTGCATTCAGTAAGTCTTGAGTCAGTGTCTTTTGCCAGCCGCCAATTCTGTTTATCCTTAAAAACGCATGTGTAAGTGAAAGTGCACTTTGCTTGCATCTTTTCAACATTGCCACTTTGCTAGCAAAAGTAACGAGCAAGTGGGTGTGCCTGACGTTCATACCTTTTCCAACATTTCTAAGAAAAATATTATTTTCCATGAATTTTCCAAAGCCTGGAAATTGCATTTTAAAATTCCATGGCCTTTCCAGGTTTTTCATTACCTTAAAACCCTGAGAGTAAAAAGCACTAAGAACCGTATTTAGATGGTCCAGGTGATGTTAGTGTCAATAAAGCAAGTATGGATTCTCATTGGAACTCGCTTACTTACTAGTGACTCTTCAAAAGGCCTGCACTTTTCTTTCTGCTGCAAAGCATTTTTGTATTGATGCAAGATTGTCTCAGGTGCCCCATCTTCAGACCATTCCTCATACTCTGCATATGTTGCCTCCATGTCTAGGGAAAAGACCATTTTAATGCCACATATATCACACAAACACTTACATTATTAAAATAGGCTTTCAAAAAACCTCCACTATTGGCTTGAAATCAAATCAAAATGTTTCGCAGCAAAATAATTTCTTACTGAATTACAGTGCATTGCTTGTTTTTTGTAAGTACCTAGTAAGTTTGGTTCCTAACAACATGTTTTTGTATAATTGTCTGTGTTATCTTACATCCAAACAACAAACTAGTGTGTTTGCGACACAGTGTTTATCATTCCACAAAATCGAGTAACCAAACAAAAAATCCCACTCGTTGGTGACTCAGTCTTTTCATGTAAATAATACACTGCATGAGTCCAAATATGTTCGTAGCGTGACTATATCATAAAAACTATAATTATTTATACAATGTGTTTTGTATTACAGTTGTACCTCAACTTAAGAGTGTCCCCAAGTGTTTTGAGATAAGAGCTGTCTCTTAGCTAATTGTTACTTTTTAAGTTGCAAGCAAAACTCTGAGTTACAAACATCCCCGTCATTAGTTGGCATAGTAAATGTCACAGTGAACCCTGTGAAACTCTGTCCAAAACATCTACTTTCACTCGCTAGCTTCAACATAACCTTATTTTCCAACCATGGTAAGAAATAACGAGTGTGAAGAACAGGGGAAGAAAAAGTGGGTGATATTTATTGTATTGAAGAAATAAATCATCAAAAACATGACCGAGCATGTCGCCAACTTGGCGAAGCAATTCTTGCGCTTCCATTAACCCTACAAATGCGCAAAATCTAAATATTGCAATGAGAAATTGGTAATGAAAAGACCCATTTTCCAAAAAGCTTTCAAATATCATTAAAAAATTTGTACGCTCTCACAAGGTGGTTTTTCAGATGTTTCGTTATTAAAGTGTACTGCAAAAGATGTATGGAAACACTTTTTTCGCATTTACAGGGAACCTACACACATGACCGGCAGGGCGCCTATGCAGGACAACTGGGCAGACGGGTCGTCTTGGTCTCGCTTCCGATTGGTTAGACAGGGGGAGAGAGGAGGCACCGGGCCATCTCGCAGGTACCTTCCCGGCAATAGAGGCTGACTCACAGGCTCGAAGACACCCACATGCCCGAACAATGTCGAGGGGGTCCTTGAATCCACAATTTGTCTGTGAATTCCTAGTTCACAATTCTCTCACAAAAATTGTTCATACGTGGCCACGTAAGGACGTTGGCATTGAGCCATCACCTGCTGCCTTCGTCTTCTATTGAAAATCACTGCAACAGCAGTGGCTGCAATTGGAATCACACCTCCAAAACAATGGAAACGCAAAGAGTCTATCTTCCTCAAAGTGGAGTCTCATAGAACGAGACTTTACGGCTCATAACGCAATACACCCTTTAATGGAAAAATCTACAAGTCGCAAATGTACTTTGTTGAAATTTTTCAAATATAGCTTTTAGTTTGAGGAAAAACTGCAATGGAAACATAGCTACTAGTCTGCATCGTAATGAAGCAGAATGAGTCTAACGCCAGCAAAGAATATTGAAATATTACAACGGCAGAAATGTATCCATGGAATTATAGAGAAGTTGCTGATGGTGTGTTTGACGAAGAAACAGCCCGAATGAAATACAGTAGAAGTCCACTCTCCATTTACATTATTATTAATTTACTTAATAAAACTACTGTAGTTGTTAGTAGTACTTTCTATTATATAGGGCTCAAAAGGCCACTTGATATCGCAATGCATTTTGGGTGCCGGGTAGCCATATTTTGCTGGATGTAGGTTTTGTTTACTTGGTTGTACTGTACCCACAATAATGTCAGAGAGAGCAGCAAACAGGATTAAAATGGATCATACGAGCACAGAAACTAAGCGACTGCACGAAAACTAACTGTATCCTATTCAAAAGGCTTGCTATCTCAAAAAAATAGGTTTATTTGGTGGAACTGATCCATATTAGCACATCCAATGGACAAGAGATTCGAACAAGCTGCCTCCATTGTTGAAGCCAAACCTATTTATATTTCGTCAATGGAGTCAGTTTTAATACCGGTGAAGAATTTCCTAATACAAAGTCTGTTAAGGCTCGTTAAAATTGCGCATAATCTACAGATTTCATTTCTTATGTGTCCGAGATGGAGGGAGGGTGCCCCCTTGCTCATTTTATAAGCAGGTTTCTCTTAAAGAATAACCTCAGTATTACTTTTGACTACCTTAATCACCATGCGACAGCTCTGAAAATAATACTCATTAACTTTTTTGTGCTCACCCAAGCCTAAAAGTAAACAGACAATATGCTTTTTTCCAAAATACTATACTTTGTTTGTCACCTGCAGCTAGTTGCTTGGCTAACGCTAACAGCCTGCTTAATGCTACGTGTGTAACTGAATAAAAATGCTTTGAGCCAACTTCACCAGTGTGAAAATGCCGTTAACACACCAACATGTACCAGGTGATGGCGTTAAAAGTCATGTTTGATTATCTCGTGGCTGTTTCCAGGCTATTCACATTCGCTTTATTAGCGTCATTACCCGACTTCCTTTGGCTTACTTTCACCTTTCAAATGGGAAAAATCACACCAAATCCCTTTTCTCCCCTTAAGCAATCACGACCACGATTGTGGAAGCTAATGATGCCGCACGTTCACGCCATACTTTGAACTGTTAAAAAAAAAAAAAAAACGAGACTTAAGTACAGTCTTGTACTAAGCCATGTAAATAAGCTATTTAGAGTCCAGAAAGACCCCCAAAGCAATGTGTTTCCATGTCACACTTTCAAGCTGTATTGTTTTATACAATATTTCTAATATAAAAGTTTAAGGGGGTTTTTAAAGGCATGTTACATTTAAAAATTTTGCCGTTTAAGGGGGCTAAGCACTAATTAAATAATTTGCAAATATTTAGAAGTGGCGACGTTGATTTAAGATACTACTGTTTTGAGTTAAGAGCTCCGTCACAAAACCAATAGAGCTTATAAGGTGAGGTACTTCTGAGATCATTTTGAGTGATAGGAGCGGACAAATGCTTTGCTTTTTTTCCCGTATGATTCAAGTTAGTCTGACCTTCCTGAACGGGTTACCAGCACACAAAAAATTAAGTTTTTTAACGGTGCGGTTCATTCATGGATTTTTCTTCGCTGGAGGTCATAATGTTTTGCGTTCAACAAATAATTTTCATGTAAAAACTAAGGTACAGCTGTTGTATTTTTCAGGCTGAGTCATCAGCTGTACGCTGCACAAACCAGAATGTTGCTCATTCTACACCAACCCATCTGGAGTGAGAAGAGGGCATCCTTACCCATTAAAGGAATGGCCAGCTGGCGATGAAACAATGTATGGATGCGCTGCAGTTGCTTGTTCAGCAGCTCTTGTTCATCATGGTTGGGAATCCTGCCAGGGGGAGGCTGAAAGGAAAAAGAATAGAAGGATGGAAGAAAATGATTCTAAATAAAAGTGAGTGGAGTAAGTGATAATCCAAACACATATGATGCAACTTTGTATATATGAAAATATAATTATAAAGTGGGTAATAGCTGCTAAAAATGACTTAAAATGGTGTCTAAATAAAGAGAACACAGACCTGCACAGTGGCTAAAATGGCGTTCTCAAACTCTCGGTACGCCTCCCACACCGTCTGTCCCTTAGTCATGTGGAGCCCGACAGCAGTGAGGGCTCTCTCGAAGATGGCTCTCACGCTTTCGATGCCACCTGGTGATCCCATACCACCAATGGAATACTGGGCAAACTCAAGCCAGATATCCGGGCCTAAAAATAAGAAGCAGTTTGTTACGACTGCGTTGCAGCCAAATGCCCGCTCCAGGTTCGCCATACTCACAGATGTAATCTTTTATAGCCCGCTCGAAAAGTTCGTTGACTTTTTCTCGGTTTGGTTCTTCCTCAGTCAGGCGGATCTCATCATTGAGCCAATCTAGCCAGATCTCTGTGGGAATCAATAGAAAAAAGCTCAGGTGCTGCAATCCATATATTTCTGTGAATGCAAGCCTGCAAGAGTATATACACCAACCTTCTGTGAGAGGGAAAAGTTCACTCATCTTCTGCCTTGCTTTTCGCAGGCGAACAAGCTCCCCCGCCTGCTTCAGTAGCTTGATGAGATCGACGTGGCAGTTGTAGTCAAAGGCATTGATCGACAGCTGGGGAAGGGGAGAGACAATTAATGTAAACTGTATTTAGAGAGGCACACGACTCACATTTAGTTGGGGCTATTCAGATTTTGAGTAAATTTTCAGGATGAACCTAAATTTCATTAAACCGAAGAGCAGTCACGCATTTCCTGCTAAACATTTCCACTTTCTAAATGCTTATTCATGACAGCTGTGAAACCATTTTTTTATTTTCCTAAAAGTCCCACATTTACAAGAATTCGACATTTTCCAGAAAATGTTTTCACATTCAAATAAAATATACAAATATTTTTTTTAGATCTGTATTTGGAACATTTCCCAACTGTTTCAAACCATTCCATTCATCATCTTGCACTTTTCAAATCCCCCATTATAGTAGTTACATAAGCAAATCTACTTGACTACTTCATTATTGGATTTCTAATAAAAGTGAAGTATTTGTGTGCGCAAAATATGTCAAACTCAAGGCTTGTGGGCCAGATCTGGCCCGCCACATTATGTTTAATGGCCCGCGAACATTTAAAAAATATGCGTCTAAAAACCATAGTCATTTCTTACTAATGTATTTGTTTTTTTCCATTTTGACAGAAAAACTATATGTACTGCATGAATCTATACACCTTTTTAACTGTAATGGCAGGGTTTCCCGCAGCGCTTTGTTGTTAAGGCGGCCGCCTTAACAGCAAAGAGCCACCGCCTAAACAAAAGTCTTACCAATTGCTCTGCTTAGTTCTTCCTCTGCTTCTGTCAGTATGTCTCTGCAGCACCCAGCATTGTCCCACCCACAGAACCACCTGATTAGTGCTCCTGCGTTGTGGTGAGCAGATAGGTGTTTAGCAGGTAAGCATTAGGCAGCGGACTCTCCCCAAATTATAATAAACACTTCCCAGTCAACTACTAGGAACATCACTAAGAGCCCGTTGACGTTCTAGATACATTAACGGCAGCTCAGCTCGCTCGCAGTCCTTGAGGTTAAGGCTGATTAGCTTTTAGCATAACTTTAGCTCACTGTGCGGTGTGTGCGTGCGTGTGCCCCACATGAAACGGACAGCAAAGCCCTGTCTGTCTGAGAGAAAGACAAGCATTATTAACCTACAGTTAACAACCAAGTTATTTCACTTTACCTTTTTCTGTGTCGATTGATCTATGTTGAAGCAGCAAAAACGATATTATGTTGAATGAAGAGTTTCCTGAGGCTGTCTCTGATAGTTTATATATTAATGTAACTGCATCATAAAGCCTACATGACCTCCATGGTGTTCAGGGATGAATAGTCTCTCCTATTGCTATTGTACTATTTTTTTCAGCTATAGTTACATTAATCATTAGTAATGTAGCAGGTTAGTTTTGAATGGCATGGTTCCTGCTATCACATATTGATAAAAATGTAACATTTACAAAATAAAAATCAACTACAGGCTTCCCAAATGCTATAATAAAATAAGCATGATGAGTTGAGCATATGTCAGCAATTGGCCCAACTTTTAAGTCTTTTTTTTCAAACGCTTATTGCAAACGCTTACTTAAAGTAAGTCATTAATTTAAATTATTAAGTCATTCTGTTCTCATTATTTTGACTTATTAAGTCATTATGTTGTCACATTTTTGACTTATTAAATTACTAAGTCAAAATATTGACTTACTAAGTCACAAAACATAACCAAAAATTGTAAGCTTCGTCACACGACGTAGCCGGCCTACCTCACCACAGTCTGTAGTCTATTGCCCCCCCCCCCCCCAGGCTGTGGTGGCAGCGATGTGATGGAGACGTGATGGCGACATGCCGAGTTACGCTGTTCCTTACACCCACCCACCCCCTTCCACTGGAGAGACACTACCTTAACTAAAAAAATTCTGGGGGAAACACTAAATAGTATTCAATACTGCAACAAATAACAAAATGTTATTGTTTGTGCTATGGTGCCATATTTTGGACAAGTTCGCTTACTGCAGGTGCTGCTGGTTGGAAATGTATTTTTTCTTAAACAAGTAAAAACATTAATAGTTTCTGCTGGAAAGGATTTGTAATTGATCACTCCATCCAATGTTTGTAAGTTTTACAATATAACACCCATATTTTACTGACTATCAAAGCACACCAGATAATTAGGCACACTGCCGATGAACAAGTCTATTCAGGTCTAATTTCATACACAGGGAACATAGATTATAAAGCACATTAAAGGGGTCATATTGTGATTTTCTTTCTACATTTAAAACACTTCATTGTGGTTTACATAACATGTAATAGTGGTTATCTGTCAAACATGTTGCATAGACTTTGTTTTACAGGCCGTGATGTGATTGCAAGCTGTTTTCTTAACGTCTCTTCAGGATTATGCAATTTGTTATTCTTATAGCCAGACCTGTTGTTTGCTTCAGTACCTGACGGTTTGGGCGACAACTGTTGCCTTCCTAAGAGTTTGTCACGTGATGTCTCTTCAGGATTCTCCGTTTTGTGGGCGGATCCTATTTACGTGGCTCCATTTTAACAGCGCCTTCTCCTCATCATCTTTTGTTATGGTTATTAGCGCTTCCATAGCGAGGCTACTCACAGATATAAGAACTGTATGTTACTTTATATTAGAAATGGCAACAGCGGAGGATAAAAGCACCAAAATAAGAGGATAGCGAAAAAGAAAAGCATATTGACTACAGAACAGACTACAATGGTGGACTCGCGCAAATTTTCGGGACTTTTGCAGAGCCCAAATACACAACAGCTAGTACCAATAGGTAAGAGACTTCTGTTTTGTTTGATCAGTCATTTTATTGCCATGTGACACGCACCATTTGGAAACAATTAAGGTACGTGAATAAACATTTACAAAATATTTTGTGCCGGTAAATATATGTGGCTTATAGTCAGGTGGTGCTAATATATGTAAACATATTTATTCATTCTAGAATTTGGTGAGTGCGGCTTAAATACCCGCTCTATAGCCCTGAAATACGGTATACTGTCATACTTTACAATGTTTTTGTCAAGATAAAAATAAATACTTAAATATCTGCTTGACTTATGATTTCAAAGCAAGATATCCATCATATTGTACACTGTCACTGTAAAAGTGACATTAGATTTTACGGTAAAATTGATGGTATATTTTTACAGTAAATTGCTGTAAATTGAAAAAAAAGTAGGACTTTTTTTCAACAATAAAATTCTGTTGACTGAGCTGCCAGTTTTTTACCGTGAAATCTACAGTAGTTCTTTGTACGGTGTGTTACTGCAAATGGAAAAGGTGTACCACATTTTTAAAGTAATAAACTGGTAGCTCAGTTGCCAATACAAATAAAACAGTGTTACTGATTTCCATTTAAGGTGATATGTTGCCAAAAAAAAACTGTAAATCCTGGCAACTAAGCTTTTATTTTCTTCCCAGAAAAAACTGTGAAACTGTTTTACCCTTTATCTTGAAAAAAAATCCACTGTATATTCCATCCCATTTCCTACCGCTTTTCCCGTTTGGAGTCGCAGAGGGTGCTAGAGGCTATCTCAGTTGCATTCGGGCGGCAGGCAGTGCACACCCTGGACAAGTCGCCACTTCATCACAGGGCCAACACAGATAGACAGACAACATTCACACTCACATTCACACACTAGGGCCAATTTATTGTTGCCAATCAACCTATCCCCAGGTGCATGTCTTTGGAGGTGGGAGGAAGCCGCAGTACTCGGAGAGAACCCACGCAGTCACAGGGAGAACAATGCAAACTCCACACAGAAAGATCCCGAGCCCAGGATCAAACCCAGGACCTTCATATTGTGAGGTACACGCACTACCCCATGGTCCACTATGCTGCCCCCACTGTATATTCATCCATTTTGTACCGCTTGTCCCTTTTGGGGTTGCCGGAGCCTATCTCAGCTGCATTTGGACGGAAGGCGGGATACACCCTGGACAAGTCGCCACCTCATCGCAGGGCCAACACAGATAGACAGACAAGATTGACAGAGCATCCGGAGGGAACCCACGCAGTCACGGGGAGAACATGCAAACTTTCTGGTCACTGACTTTCCGGTTGCCATCCATCCATTTTTCTTTCTACCGTTTTCCCGTCTCAGGGTCCATCGAGGGGGCGGGGGACTGGAGCCTATCCCAGCTGCATTCTGGCGGAAGGCAGTATACACCCTGGACAAGTCACCACCTCATCGCAGGGCCAACACAGATAGACAATAAATCACTCACACTGACATTCCGTTTTTTACTGCAATTTTAGTTTACTCTGTACGTAAAAAATCCATTCATCCATCCATCCATTTACTACCCTTTGTCCCTTTTTGGGTCGTGGGGGGTGCTGGAACCTATCTCAGCTGCCTTCGCGCGGAAGTCGGCGTACACCCCGGACAAGTCGCCACCTCTTCACAGGATTTAAAAAAAACAAAAAAAAAACATATATATATAAAAATAAAATAAAAAATGTTTGTAACAAGAATGTTTTACTAAATTTTAGCTATATGATGAGGAAAGTTTGCTTAGACATGGACCTGATTTCTTATTTTAGGACTCCTTATTGTGCCCAAGATCACAGGGCCAACACAGATAGACAGACAGAATTCACACCCACATTCACACAGTAGGGCCAATTTAGTGTTGCCAATCAACCTATCCCCAAGTGCATTGTATTGGCGGTGGGGGGAATACATATAATATCCATCCATTTTCCTACCACTTATTCCCTTTGGGGTTGCGCGGGGCGCTGGTGCCTATTTCAGCTACAGTCGGGCGGAATGCGGAGTACACCCTGGACAAGTCGCCACCTCATCACAAGGCCAACGCAGATAGACAGACAACATTCACACCCACATTCACACAGTAGGGTCAATTTAGTGTTGCCAATCAACCAATCCCCCGGGTGCATGTTTTTGGCGGTGGGAGGAATAGATACAGTGGGGCAAAAAGGTATTTAGTCAGCCACCGATATTGCAAGTTCTCCCACTTAAAATAATGACAGAGGTCTGTAATTTTCATCATAGGTACTCTTCAACTGTGAGAGACAGAATGTGAAAATAATCCAGGAATTTACATTGTAGGAATTTTAAAGAATTTATTTGTAAATTATGGTGGAAAATAAGTGTTTGGTCAACAATTCAAAGCTCTCACTGATGGGAGGTTTTGGCTCAAAATCTCACGATACATGGCCCCATTTATTCTTTCCTTAACACGGATCAATCGTCCTGTCCTCTTAGCAGAAAAACAGCCCCAAGCATGATGTTTCCACCCCCATGCTTCACAGTAGGTATGGTGTTCTTGGGATGCAACTCAGTATTCTTCTTCCTCCAAACACGACGAGTTGAGTTTATACCAAAATGGATACATGGATGATACAGCAGAGGATTGGGAGAATGTCATGTGGTCAGATGAAACCAAAATAAAACTTTGGATTTTTTATTTCACATTCTGTCTCTCACAGTTGAAGTGTACCTATGATGAAAATTACAGACTTCTGTCATCATTTTAAGTGGGAGAGCTTGCACAATCAGTAACTGACTAAATACTTTTTTTGCCCCACTGTATAATAATCAAATTCAAATTCATATATTACTTGCAGATACAAGTTTGATAAGTAGCCACAGCTGTGACGTGCCCCTCAGTGAAAACACCCCTGAAGTACAGTAAACATGTGTTCAATTCCTGTGTACAGTTTTTATATGAGTTGAGGTTTGCATTGATCTTTCAGGCATTATTAGACTGCACTAAAAGCGAGCTTTGTGCGTGTGAAACATTGGTGCATGTAGTACAGATTCGTATGAATAATTGTGGTGATAGAACACACGTGTACTCTTTGACTCAGCTTTGTTGTTCCCGATCTACTCCACAAGCTGTGACGTCACACTGAGCCCACAAATCGCAACGCGCTTGCACCGTCAATAGTCGTTAGCATCACGTCACGACAACAGCAACTCCGCCATATTTAAGTCATTAAAGTTAGTTTAAGCAACAATTCCTCGCTGCTACATTGCGAGTTCATATCCGTGCAGCTGCCGCGTTCTTGTCAGCGACTGTTTCGCACTCATTCATTTGTGTTAGCTCCTCGGCTACGCGAGTAATAAAGAACTACCTGCTCCTCGAGCCGTTGTATTTCCGCTTCATTTTCCTTCTCGTCCTCTGACGTGTCGTCCTCTTCGTCATCTGAAATTTCTACCCCCATGCCCTCCTCGTCGTCGCTCTCCGAGTCCATTTCTCGCTTCTCCATCCCCGCGTCGTCCTCCTCCATGTCTTGCGAGTGCGTATGCTCTGCGTTGCTTGACGCCGCCATGTTGGTAAGGCGCTCTGCCTGGTAACAAGCCCTAAGCACGTCCAGAAACTGCGATAGCGGACGTTGACCGCCTGGGGGCGCGCTTGATCCTTGTTCTTGACAACAAAACACTCGGCTCTCATCGGACATTTCCCTCGATTGTCGGGTTTTAAAAGATGGCGATGGCTCTTCGAAAGTCCTCGTTGCTTAACCGAAGGTTGTTGCTGAATTCTATTTGTTCATACCACAAAAAGGTAACACAATAATGTTGTGACACGTGGGGCGTTTGGCATTTGTCTGCTAGTGTGCACATGTGCGCTCTTTGCTTTCGATAGTGTAAAAACGTCGTTGTGTTTTTTCTTTTTTTGTGAAGGTTGTGGACCACTACGAAAACCCAAGAAATGTGGGCTCTTTAGATAAAAACGCCAAAAATGTGGGGACTGGTTTGGTGGGAGCACCAGCCTGTGGAGACGTCATGAAACTTCAGGTAAGTCAAAAGCCCCCTTTTTTGCTTTTTTTTGTTATTTTCAAAACCTTTATTTATACTTTACATACAATCAAATAAATAAAAATAATCAAAACAAGTACAAAAGCAGCACAAAACAGTGCCAGGTTGTAAACTCAATAAAGCAACTAAAAATAGAATACAAAATTATATATATGTAACAAAGTGTAAAGCCATAGGCTCACACAAGTTCTGTAAATAGTCCAAATTTGGAACACAGCATCATAGTTATCACAGCTTGTTGGTTGTTAGAGCGATGTCCGATAATGGCATTTTTGCTGATATCCGATATTCCGCTATTGTCCAACTCTTAATTACCGACACCGATATCAACCGATACCGATACATACAGTCGTGGAATTAACACATTATTATGCCTAATTTTGTTGTGATGCCCTGCTAGATGCATTAAACAATGTAACATGGTTTTCCAAAATAAATCAGCTCAAGTTATGGAAAGAAATGTCATATTTATTATTGGGACGGCGTGGCGCAGTGGGAGAGTGGCCGTGCGCAACCCGAGTTTCCCTGGTTCAAATCCCACCTAGTACCAACCTCGTCACGTCTGTTGTGTCCTGAGCAAGACACTTCACCCTTGCTCCTGATGGGTGCTGGTTGGCGCCTTCCATGGCAGCTCCCTCCATCAGTGTGTGAATGGGTAAATGTTGAGTGCCTTGAAGGTAGAAAAGCGCTATACAAGTACAACCCATTTATTGAAGTCACAAAGTGCATTATTTTTTTTAACATGCCTCAAAACAGCAGCATGGAATTTGGGACATGCTCTCCCTGAGAGAGCATGAGGAGGTTGAGGTGGGCGGGGTGGAGGTTAGGGGGGGCGTATATTTTAGTGTCCCGGAAGAGTTAGTGCTGCAAGGGGTTCTGGGTATTTGTTCTGTTGTGTTACGGTGCGGATGTTCTCCCGAAATGTGTTTGTCATTCTTATTTGGTGTGGGTTCACAGTGTGGCGCATATTTGTAACAGTGTTAAAGTTGTTTACACGGCCACCCACAGTGTGACCTGTATGGCAATTGACCAAGTATGCGTGCATTCACTTGTGTGTGTGAAAAGCCCTTGATATTATGTGACTGGGTCGGCATGCAAAAGCAGGGACTTTAAAGGCCTACTGAAATGAAATTTTCTTATTTAAACAGGGATAGCAGGTCCATTCTACATGTCATACTTAATCATTTGGCGATATTGCCACATTTTTGCTGAAAGGATTTAGTAGAGAACATCGACGATAAAGATCGCAACTTTTGGTCGCTAATAAAAAAGCCTTGCCTGTACCGGAAGTAGCAGACGATGTGCGTGTGACGTCACTGGTTGTAGAGCTCCTCACATCCTCACATTGTTTCCAATCATGGCCACCAGCAGCTACAGTGATTCGGACCGAGAAAGCAACAATTTCCCCATTAATTTGAGAGAGGATGAAATATTTGTGGATGAGGATAGTGAGAGTGAAGGACTAGAAGAAAAAAAAAGACGAGGGCACTGGGAGCGATTCAGATTTTATTAGTCAAATTTACTAGGATAATTCTGGAAAATCCCTTATCTGCTTACTGTGTTACTAGTGTTTTAGTGAGGTTATAAAGTCATACCTGAAAGTCAGAGGAGTGTGGTGACCGCCAGTGTCTCTGAGGGAAGCCATGGAGGAGCCAAGAAAGTCGCAGCTGCCTCTTTGACAGGTGCAGGAGGAACAACACAAGCTCCGCTCATGTTTACGGTAAGAGCCAACTTATTATCACAATTTTCTTACCGAAACCTGCCGGTTGACATGTGGTAGAGAAACATGTTCGCTTGACCGCTCTGTTCCATATTAAAGCTTCACAACAAACAAACAAACAAACACCAGCTGTGTTTGTGTTCCTAAAGGCAGCCGCAATACACCGCTTTCCACCAACATCTTTCTTCTTTGTAGTTATTAATTGAACAAATTGCAAAAGATTCAGCAACACAGATGTCCAGAATAATGTGTAATTATGCGATAAAAATAGACTACTTTTGGCCGTGATCGGTGCTGGGAGAACATGTCCTCTACCCCCGGTGACGTCACATGTACGCGTCATCATACACGTCATCATTCCGCGACGTTTTCAACAGGATACCTCGCGGTAAATTTAAAATTGCAATTTAGTAAACTAAAAAGGCTGTATTGGCATGTGTTGCAATGTTAATATTTCATCATTGATATATAAACTATCAAACTGCGTGGTCGGTAGTAGTGGGTTTCAGTAGGCCTTAGAGGTTTATCGGTGCTCTGAACTTCTCTCTAAGTCCGCGTACACAGCGGCGTTTTAAAAAGTCATACATTTTACTTTTTTAAACCGAGACCGATACATTTGAAACCGATACCAGCATTTTCCGATAATACATTTTAAAGCATTTATCGGCCGATAATATCGGCAGTCCGAGATATTATCGGACATCCCTAGTAGGAAGCGTTTTAAAGTTAATTTTTAAATTATTTTTTAAAGTTCCCATTTTTGCTAATCACTGTGTTCATGTAGCAGATGGTATCATCCATAATTGTCTATTTTCAGATTGAGGTGGATGAGAAAGGTAAGATTGTGGACGCCAAGTTCAAGACGTTCGGCTGCGGATCAGCCATTGCTTCCAGCTCTTTAGCAACAGAGTGGGTTAAAGGGAAGTCGGTGAGTCTCGACGGCAAAAAAGTAGGAATGGTTTTTGCTCCTTTTACATTTCGTTAATGTTGCTCTCCTCCGTTGTGTCTTGCAGATCGACGAAGCTTTGAGGATCAAGAACACAGACATTGCCAAAGAACTCTCACTCCCACCTGTGAAACTTCACTGTTCCAGTAAGGAAGATGACGAGTACACTAATACTAACAGCATTTTGAGTGCGTTCCAATGACAACTAAGGTAAAATAAGTATGCTTCGGCACTCGGATATTGCATTCAACACACCCTAATTGGAGAGCCTGTGACAGTCGGCCATATTAGGACTAGTCCACCCAGATCCTTTTAAAAGCTGACTACAATTTAAGTTTTATTCTACAAAAAAGGATAAAGTACAAACCCCGTTTCCATATGAGTTGGGAAATTGTGTTAGATGTAAATATAAACGAAATACAGTGATTTGCTAATCCTTTTCAACTCATATTCAATTGAATGCACTACAAAGACAAGATATTTGATGTTCAAACTCATAAACTTTATTTTTTTTTGCAAATAATAATTAACTTAGAATTTCATGGCTGCAACACCTGCCAAAGTAGTTTGGAAAGGGCATGTTCACCACTTTGTTACATCACATTTTCGTTTAACAACACTCAATAAACGTTTGGAAACTGAGGAAACTAATTGTTGAAGCTTTGAAAGTGGAATTCTTTACCATTCTTGCTTGATGTACAGCTTACGTTGTTCAGCAGTCCGGGGTCTTGTTGTCATATTTTACGCTTTATAATGCGCCACACATTTTCGATGGGAGACATGTCTGGACTGCAGGCGGGCCATGAAAGTACCCGCACTCTTTTACTACGAAGCCACGCTGTTGTAACACGTGGCTTGGCATTGTTTTGCTGAAATAAGCAAGGGCGTCCATGATAACGTTGCTTGGATGACAACATTTGTTGCTCCAAAACCTGTATGGACCATTCAGCATTAATGGTGCCTTCACAGATGTGTAAGTTACCCATGCCTTGGGCACTAATACACCCCCATACCATCCGAGATGCTGACTTTTGAACTTTGCGCCTACAACAATCCGGATGGTTATTCTCCTCTTTGTTCCGGAGGACACCACGTCCACAGTTTCCAAATATAATTTGAAATGTGGACTTGTCAGACCACAGAACACTTTTCCACTTTGCATCAGTCCATCTTAGATGAGCTCAGGTCCAGCGAAGCCGGCGGTGTTCCTGGGTGTTGTTGATAAATGGGTTTCGCTTTGCATGGTATAGTTTTAACTTGCACTTACAGATGTAGCGACCAACTGTAGTTACTGACAGTGGTTTAATGAAGTGTTCCTGAGCCCATGTGTTGATATCCTTTACACACTGATGTCGGTTTTTGATGCAGTACCGCCTGAGGGATCAAAGGTCCGTGATATTTTCACTTACGTGCAGTGATTTCTCCAGATTCTCTGAACTTTTTGATGATTTTACGGACCGTAGATGGTAAAATTCCTAAATTCCTTGCAATAGCTCGCTAAGAAATGTTCTAAAACTGTTCGACAATTTGCTTACAAATTGGTGACCCTCGACCCATCCTTGTTTGTGAATTACTTAGCATTTCATGGAAGCTGCTTTTATACCCAATCATGGCGCCCAGCTGTTCCCAATAAGCCTGCACACCTGTGGGATGTTCCAAATAAGTGTTTGATGAGCATTCCTCAACTTAATTAGTATTTATTGCCACCTTTCCCAACTTTATCAGTTTGAACATCAAATATGTTGTCTTTGTAGCATATTCAACTGAATATGGGTTGAAAATGATTTGTAAATCATTGTATTCCATTTATATTTACATCTAACACAATTTCCCGACTCCTATGGAAACGGGGTTTGTATAAGCAACAGCATTATTAGAGAGAACAGAGCCGACAAAAATCCGTAACAATCTCGCATATGGTTGCCCCATTTTGGCAAAGATCAAAACTAAAAGTTAACTTGACGTGTGTGCCGAGCGCACAAACATTCTTCTATACTCTCCCTTCTCGTTCCTGGTGCCTTTTTCCTCCGGAACCTAACTAAATGAACTATAACGTGTGTTGCAAAAAAGGAAAAACCCATTGTTATGTCTCTAAGCAGGATGTACGGCACGTGAGGCCAGATCTTATGTACAGTTCACTCTGTCCCAAGGTTAGAAAATACTCTCCTTTACAACCCTAACGATCCTCAATCATCGCCATCTTGCCTATGTAGCAAAAGAGGAGGGACTAAATAAGAGGGGTTGCAATTTACAAATAAGCGGAACCTGATAAATATTGAATAATTTCTGGTAAGAAGAATAAGTGTTTATTAACTTTTACCAGAGGTGTACACAGAAGCATGTCTCCCATCCAAAGGCAAAACCCAGTAACTCAATGTTGGTCAAAACTGAGCTGATAATAATTTTGGAGTTCCTAGGTGATATGCTTTACATTAGTGTATGCGATATTGTATTTTGTTCCGTAAGTAAGCTGTTACGCGCATGGCAGGACCTAGCAACTACCACATAACCGTGTAAATACAACAGAAAAACCTAGTATCTCAAGGGACCAATCGAAGCTTCTTTGTCAGTCGCCTTATTGTCTTTAATGAGACATTTGCATGAATGGGGGCCGACGGTCAACCTGATTATGTGATATTATGGCACGAGGGGATATTTGGAAGATTGGCCCAGGACGTTGCAAGCACCTTCATTAAATGTATTGTTCTTGATTCTTCCCCTTGCATACTCTTTTGGGCAGATAACTGTGGAGGTCAAAATAAAAACTGGACGCTGTACACGGCTCTTGCCCAATGTGCAAACGCAGAATGGGGCCCACCCGAGATTGTGATAAAATATCTGGAGAAAGAGCACACGTTAATGAGAGCAGATTCAATCCATGGCTCAATCGGCAAGAAAATGAAAGCTCAAGAAAACATTTATATGTTTGATGACTTTGTAGATCTTTGTAAGACAGCATCAAGATAGATTGGTTTTCCTTTGTTTTCTCAAAATCAGCTAGAAGTTAGTTACTAGGTTTTGCCTTTGGATGGGAGATGTGTTAAAACAAAATAATAACAGGTGTCAATACTAGTTAACAAGTATGATAAAAATAGTTTTGAGAATAAAATACAACTGGATATTAGGCAATATGTCACTGCATACATCAGGAGCCAAATTAAGAGCCTTTGTAACCCGTTTTTAGAAATAGTTATATACTAAATATATTGTGAAGTATATGTTTATTGCACAAGGGAGCAGTATGTATCACAATATAAGTTTTAGGCCATATTGCCAATCCCTACACTACAAGTGCACTGTATATGTGCAAATGGAAATATAACAGGGTTTTGTTTTTTTCCTGCATCTTGTTTAATATGGTTTGTTATTCCTGACAATAAAAAGTGTTTAAATGTACTCCCCATCTGGTCACGTTTCAGTGCTGGCAGAAGACGCCATCAGAGCGGCTCTGTCGGACTACAGAATCAAACAAGACAAGGAGCAGAAGAGCGCCGACGTCAGCAGTTAATTTGTCACCATTAACTATCCATGAAAGGCTGGGGTGGGGGCTCTTCAGGGATGTCAGAATTGATTATGTCATCACAGGATTGTACAGGAAGATTCAGCTCAAATAGTCTAAAAAAATGTTGGCAATAATTTCTAACACATACATATTTGTGTTTATGATGCTACTATTATTCCCATATCTACCAAATAAATGAATAGAAAAATACTTGTGTTCATTGTTTGTTTTTTTTCGGACCAAATAAATGGTAAATGATGCAGATGTTGCAATTCGAGTATTTTCACAGTTCTATTCTCAATATTTATTTTGGTTGGAAGGACAATGCAGGTAAAGGTCACATATGAAATCATGCTTTGTACAGTTAGTGTAAACCTGTAACTTATAAGTGAACCATCAAAATGTGCCTACTTCAAATATGTGCATCTGAAATGTATCAAATACAAACATTGTATACATTATTATATTTATAAAAATAAAAATAGTTATACTACAAAAACATTACAAAGTAGTGTATTCCCTGCAAACCATATTTTTATGTTATTTCATACCGTGCCATTTTGAAGATTTTTTAAATAACTCCCACCATAGAGAAAGGGGTCCATATTTTTTTCACTGCGGGCCACTTACTGAAAATGTAAAATTGTATTATAGAAAAAAAAAACAATACAAAAAAAAGTATATACTGTACATAAAATGACAAACTTTGTCTTAGTTGTTCAGCTTTTTTTTCTTTACATTGTGCCTTTTTGCTCGATTTTTTTCCATCTTTGCTGTTTTGTGTTGAATTTTATTTCTACAATTTGACGTGGGCCAATAGAAAATATAAGTTCATAGCAGTGAATTTTGAACGTGAAAAGCACCCCATAGCTGCTGAACCAATTCCTTTTTGGTCATATTAAAACATGCATTTCATGTTTTGTCATTACAAGTCCCCAATAGAGTGATGCTTCTCAATAATTGTCAATATTGTGCAAAAAGGGAACTTCTTCCAAGCGTTCAATAAAAACCAGAAAATCATTTAAAGAAGTTGATTTAGAGATGTTCGAGGTGCCACTCTGCTGGAATGTAAAAATATTTCTTGAAAATTTAGCAACTCTTTTTTTTATAAAATAAGACTTGTAGTATATTTAATTAGACACTATATGTCATGTTTTAAGACAATATATTGTACAGTATATTAATAAAGCTAGTGATTTTCAAAACTCAAATTTTGAAAATTCAGCAAAATATTTTTCCCTCCAAAAATGGCGTCTAATTGAAAAAAAAAACTCAGTATTCTTCTTCCTCCAAACACGATGAGTTGAGTTTATACCAAAAAGTTCTATTTTGGTTTCATCTGACCACATGACATTCTCCCAATCCTCTGCTGTATCATCCATGTATCCATTTTGGTATAAACTCAACTTGTCGTGTTTGGAGGAAGAAGAATACTGAGTTGCATCCCAAGAACACCATACCTACTGTGAAGCATCATGCTTTGGGGCTGTTTTTCTGCTAAGGGGACAGGAGGATTGATCCGTGTTAAGGAAAGAATGAATGGGGCCATGTATTGTGAGATTTTGAGCCAAAACCTCCTTCCATCAGTGACAGTTTTGAATGGTAGACCAAATACTTATTTTCCACCATAATTTAAAAATAAATTCTTTAAAAATCCTACAATGTGAATTCCTGGATTTTTTTTCACATTCTGTCTCATAGTTGAAGTGTATCTATGATGAAAATTACAGACCTCTGTCATCATTTTAAGTGGGAGAACTTTCCCAACCGGTGGCTGACTAAATACTTTTTAGCCCCACTGTATATATGTATGTATATATATATATATATATATATATATATATATATATATATATATATATATATATATATATGTCAGGCTTGGACATGGATGGTGTGTGCTCCTTCGACGCAGCGGGATAACAGGACGAGCCAGGCGTGAATTCAGGTACATGTTTTTTATCCATCCATCCATTTCCTACCGCGTATTCCCTTTTGGGGTCGCGGAGGGCGCTGGCGCCTATTTATACTCAAAATACAATAAATAAGGCAAAACAAAAAGCGCGCTCGATGGCGGATAATAATTTATACTAAAACTTAGAACAAAATCAGCACAATGGCATGACTATATACAAACAAAACAAAACTAGCACTGTGGCATAAATACACAAACTTACACGGCATGGAACTGTGGACGAGGGCGTGAAGTTTGGAACAGCATGGGTAGGGTGCGTGCGAGTGTGGGAACTAATGCGTTGGCATGGAATCAAAACCAGGAAGTGAAAAACGTGACTGAATGTCCAAAAACTAAACATAGCATGACCAAAACCAAAACATAACTTACAGGCGTGACAATATATATATATATATATATATATATATATATATATATATTTTTTTTTTTTTTATTATTACTTATTTATATATTTTTATAATATATATATTGTTACTTTACATGCAGCCAGCTTTTGGCTCTCGGATATTTAAAAAACAATGATTTCATTATCATTATTTGATCTGCACATCGCTTTCTGTCTTTGCATCCTGGGGTCGCAGCTTTTGACACGTGCAAGTTTCCCACATATGCAATTGTATTTAGTAATTTGTTCCTTCAAAATAGAAAATACAAAAAATTTTAAGTGCTTTATTGACGCATGTTATTTCGAGGGTTTCGTGGACCCCTACAATTGATGTGGCGGGCCAGATCTGGCCCCGGTCCCTGACTTCGGCACATGTGCGTGATCCTATTCATTCCAATTGTTGGAACCACTTAATGTCTGGTTTCTTATTTATCTGCTATTAAATATACAATTTGTACAGGACCCACCCGTACAATGTGATGCACTGCAGTCAAATATCACTGCAAACTATAAACACAAAGCACAATAATAAACATTTTGTCAAGTAAAGACCTATTTAATACAAAAATTAGCAGTGTTAAGAGTGAGTATGTAATGTTGTGGCGTCCATGTTTAAAAAACAACAAACACTACAATCCACAGCTTTATTATACAGGAGTGAAGCGAAGAAACCCAAAAGCAGCGAGCAATGAAGGCACTCTTGCAGAAAAACTGAACCTTTCACATTTAGATGAAATACTTTGAGTGGTATTTAATCAAACATCCACCGATAATACTGCATATTGACAAATATGTTGGCGCTACTATAATATGCCAAGAAGCACAGGAGCTTTGATAACACATTATTACACATTGGTCATAAGCACAAGGAAGATAATACAAAAAAATAAGACGCCAAAAGAAAAACATACTTTACATGTATTTTCCATGAATGAAAATAATTGACTGTTTAATAACTGATAATTCAATATATTTAGTACTTGAGAAACATATAGACATTTTAAAAATATATATGCTAATGGTGACATTAAACTGGCCAGTGGTTTTCTTGTTAAACATGTTTTTGTTTGTTTTCTTTTTAGCAAGTTGTAAACAGCCCCTTTAAATGATGCATTTTGTGCAAAAGAAGAAACATGCATAATATATATTTTTTTTTTAAAGAGAGAGACCATAAATACATAATAAACACATACTTAAAGTTTGGGTAAAGAAAGATTCTTAAATGTAACCAAGAAAAAATGTGAAGTTTGGTTGTTACTTGTAGCACCTAAGGATTCACGCTGTACATAAAGCAAAAGTGTCTTCAGATTGGATGTCGTACAGCAGGACATTGTGAGGAGTTTCCTCTGTCTTGGCAGGCATGTCTTTACATCTAAATGATTCATATTAATAGTAATATGGTATTTATATGAGAAAAATACAATATATAAATAAATATACATTTCAACTACCACCAGAAGTGTATGTATAAAAGGTATCGTGTATATATTAATTATTTTTGCACCATTTTATTCCAGGATGACATTGGACAATGTTAAAACATTGTTTATGTTTGGAAAGCTTTTTCTAAAATATTAAATATATATTATTTACTACGCCCTCGCAGCAGCCACAGCAGCAGGTACACCCAGGGGCTTCAAGTGGGGCGGAAAGTGGGGATGTTGTACAGGAAGCCCAAAGAACAGGCAGGCCCATTTGCTTTTGTAAAATTTGAATTTTTAAATATGTCACATATGTTAACATGAATGTTAAAATTAAATAAATATAACCTTCATTTTGAACAATAACAAGTTTTCTTATGTCAAAGTAATACCCGGGGTGTAAAACACATTTTAGATCGGGGGCCACATAAAGAAAAATCTACTCCCAAATGGGCCAGACTGGTAAAATCACGGCATGATAACTTAAAAACAATGACAACTTCAGATTGTTTTCTTTTTTAAAAAATAAAACAAGCACATTCTGAAAATTTTTTTTTTTTTTTACACTTTCATGTTGCTGTTAAGAGTTCTCTACATTTATTTGTCGTTATTTATAATTTCTGAATAAATTATGTGAAAGGACAAGCGGTAGGAAATGGATGGATGGATGTTCATCAGTCAACCCAATGGTGTTAATTTTCAATCTATCAAGATGAAAAAAATGATACCAAAATCAAATTAGAGGATGTAATTTATGTAATTTGCTATGTAATTTATGTAATGTGGTTTATTTTGTACATATGTAAAATCATCTACAAAGATACAAAGAATTGCGATTGCGTCTTCTAGTGAACAACAGTTTCATTCAAAAATGTTGGCTAATTTTCATATTATATAATAATAATAATAATAATAATAATAATAAAAGCAATAATTATATTTTTATACTCCGCAAACTAACTCATCTTGCAGGCCGGATAAAACCTTTTCGCGGGTCTGATCTGTCCCGCAGGCCTTATGTTTGACACCCCTGGTCTAGACTACCTACGTGGGAGAAAGTTATGCACATACCGTATTTCCTTGAAGTGCCGCAGGGCATATAGTATGCACCTGCCTTGTATTACTGCCGGGTCAAACTCGCTTCCCAAAATAATTAGCGCATGCTTAGTATTACCACCTGGTCAAACTCGTGACGTCACGAGTGACACTTCATCATTTTTAAAATGGAGGAGGCTGATTTCAATACTGGTAATTTGAAATCACATAAAGGGAAGAATATTAAGAGCTATTCAGTAGGATTTAAGGTCCAAGATTACATCACACTCCAATTTTTACTGCCTGCCTTTGGTAAGTGCCGGAGTGAGAAGAGGTTTTAAAATAATTAGCGCATGCTTACTTTTACCGCATGCCTTTGGTAAGCGCAGGAGTGAGAAGAGGTTTTAAATTAATTTGCACCCCGGCAGCAATTCAAGGAAATACGGTAGTTCACTTTTGTATTCCATTGCCCGTAAGTGCGGTGCGTTCAA
>NC_084617.1:55070632-55168132 GCF_033978795.1 Nerophis ophidion | reverse complement strand
GGCCAGGGTGCACCACAGCGACAGCAGGGTCACATGCAGAACCAAGCGGGATGTCATCTTCACGGCGAAACCTGCAACATCATTAAAAATGTAGAAGGATTAGAAACGACGGCATTTTGAACAAGAAGACGCCATGCTTCAGCGAACACCCTCTAAGCCAGGGGTCCTCAAACAACAGGCCGTGGGCCGGATACGGCTCACCAGCGTCGAAAATCCAGCCCGCGGAAAGTCCGACTTGAGTCCTACTATATCCAGTCGGAACTTCTCTACCTCGCGCACTGGCTCAGGTTCCTTCCGCTCCAGTGAGGCAACGTTCTACGTCCCAAAAGCTACCTTATGTAGCCCAGGATCAGACCGCCAAGTGCCCTGCCTTCGGCTGCCGTCCAGCTCACAAAATTGTTGTGTCGTTCGCGAACGATTCGTTCGAACAAACGAATCTTTTGAGTGAACGTACTGAACCGAATCACTTCATGAACTGATTCGTTCCTTTCTCAGTTCAGTTGAGCTCCGCCACGACCATGCCGGTATGAGTGGAACTGGCGCATTATGTGACTCACTGAACCCTCAACGCAGTCAGCTACTCATCATGGGGGCGGAGGGAGGGACTGAGCGAACGATTCGTTCACCACGGATTAACGACTTGAATCACTCGGTGAACAAAAACGCTCTCGCTCTCAGGACTCGCGAACATACCGACACAGAGAACGGACTGTGTCGCGGAGGAGGACGTCACATTGAGGATCTTGTTCAGTCACTGTGCGCGTCGTTCATTGGGTGCTGAGGGCTTGTGTCGTTCGCGAATTGACACACAAGGAGATCTGCCGCTGGGGAAGCTGTTACTGACTGACTCATGATTCGCTGACCTGCACACATTTTTTTTTTGAACGAATCAATTTAAGGAACTGATTCTAGTGATTCAGTACAGTCAAAAGAACTGCCGATCCCATCACTAGCTCACAACGCACCCGACCTTTATGGCGCCTCCGACCTTTATGGCGCCTCCTATGAGTGGTGAGCCCATTGGAAGGATGACCCACGTTGCCTCTTCGGGCTGTGTCCGGCCGGGCCCCAACTCCGGGCCTGGCTTCAGAGCTGGGCCCCCGTGAACCGCGTCCCGGCGAGGGAAATCTGGGTCCATTTTGCTGTATATCCATAGATGTCTTCGAGCTGCTCTTTGTCTGATGCCTCACCTGGGACTTTTTTGTCTTGGGAGACCCTACCAGGGGGCATGAAAGCCCCCGGACAACATAGCTCCTAGGATCATTGGGACACGCAAACTCCTCTACCACGGTAAGGTGGCAGCTCAGAGAGGAGTGAAAGTCCCAACTTCCATCCATCCATCCATTTTTTACCGCTTATTCCCTTTCGGGGTCGCGGGGGGCGCTGGCGCCTATCTCAAATGTAATTACAATTTAGTACTTTTTTTTTGTTGAAAGTTCCAACTTAAAAAAAAATTAAACTATTATTATTATTTTTATTTTTTCAATTATTTTTAAAAATCTGTCCTTTCTAATCTATTTTCTACACTTATTACTCTCGGTGTCTTCTTGCTGCTCAGGCAAATCATATTGTCTAAAAATGCAGTTTCCCATTGATAACGTGTGGTCTCGCGAGAAATCCATATATATCTCAATGTATATATATACATATATATATATATATATATATATACACATACATATATATATATATATATACATACATACATACATACATGCATACATGCATACATACATATATATATATATATATATATATATACATACATACATATATATGTATCATCTGGTACAATCCGCCATTCAGCAAAGACGTCTCAACCAACATCGGCCGCAAGTTCCTCACTCTGATCGACAAACACTTCCCCAAAGGCAACACCCTAAGAAAAATATTCAACAAGAACAACATTAAATTGAGCTACAGCTGTATGAATAACATGCAACAAATCATTTCAAACCACAACAAAGCAATTGCAAAAGGACTGCCTACCCCCAGACTAAACGACTCTGAAACCAATAATGAATGTAACTGTCGCAAGAAACCTGATTGCCCTCTCAACGGAAGGTGCTTACAGACATCAGTCGTTTACCAAGCAAAGGTAACACACAAGGACATTAACACATCCGTCACGTACGTAGGATTAACCGAAGGAGCGTTCAAAACAAGATGGAATAATCACAACGCCTCCTTTAGAAACCGGACTTTGCGGAATTCTACAGAACTCAGCAAACACATTTGGAACCTCAAAGACAATAATGTTGAATATTCAATAACATGGCAAATTCTTGCATCCAGCACACCTTACAACAGTGGTAATAAAAGATGCAACCTATGCTTAAAAGAGAAACTGTTTATTATACATCATCCAGATCTCTCATCCCTCAACAAGCGCAGTGAAATCATTTCAACATGCCGCCACAGACGGAAACACCTCCTAGGTAACACATGAGCCAATCACCACACCCTACGCCTGCCTGTACCCACCCACTCTGTGCTCTATATAAACCATTGTATGTGAATGCTTCCATTAAAATCTCCTGATGATTGAGGGAACCCCTCATGAAACAGTTCTGTAGAGATGAAGTAGTCTTGTGATTTTTTCCCACACCTACATATATATGTATATATATATCCATATATATATATACATATATATAGTTACTTTATATGCAGCCGGCTTTCGGCTCTCGCACACATTTCTTTTAGCCTCAAGTCAAAAAGTTTAGATAGGGGCCACATGATCATGGCGACCGTTCACTTGAGTAGCCGATCATCAACATACTTAACAACTTATTCTACTTTGACATACTGATGTACTTTACTATTTAGCGCAATTAACCTACCTTTTAGTGCAAAGTCTCAAAGTCCCTAAATGTCTCTGGCTATCACTAAGTTACAAACAGTTTCTGGTATTAAGAAAGTCATACCTGCCACAAATTATATTTACTTGAAAATCCTCCTACCAGCCCCGCTCTAAACGCCCTACAAAAATATCATGTGGACCATAGAATTTCCGCAGACGTGGGTTCTGTTATTTATTACCCTTCAGTTATAGAAAGCTTTATGCCAAGCGCCTCAGGTCAAAACTCACTCGAAAATCTTTCTCGATGCGCACTTTGGAGTTTTTAGTTCTTGTTCTTGAGCCTCACTGATCAAGAAGGAACAACATTTAACAAGTCACACCTGTCACCTCACAAGTCTGATTAACTTGAATGTTTCTAAATTTTCAAGACTGCGATCCTTTTTGTTTAGTCTAGAAGAGGTTACACAAATGGATGTGCTCAGTCTATCCAGCAACTCTAACTCATTTTAATTTTCTCCTAACAGTCCAGCTGTATTAGTTCCTTTAAATATATATATATATATACACACACACACACCCACACACACACACACACACACACACACACACACACACACACACATCCATCAATCCAATCATCCATATATATGTATATGTATATATATATATATATATATATATTTATATTTATATATATATATATATATATATATATATATATATATATATATATATATATATATATATACATACATATACATATAGTACAGTCCAAATGTTTGGACACACAAAACACAACACAACTGATGGTCCCAACCCCTTTGATAAAGCAAGAAATTCCACTAATCAACCCTGTGAAATTAAAACCATTTCAGGTGACAATCTCTTGAGGCTCATCGTGAGAATGCCAAGAGTGTGCAAAGCAATAATCAGAGCAAAGGGTGGCTATTTTGAAGGAACTAGAATATAAAACATGTTTTCAGCTATTTCACCTTTTTTTGTTAAGTACATAACTCCACATGTGTTCATTTATAGTTTTGATGCCTTCAGTGACAATATACAAAGTAAATAGCCATGAAAATAAAGAAAACGCATTGAATGAGAAGGTGTGGCCTGTACTGTATATATATATATGTATGTTTGTATACATATGCATATATACATATGTATATATACATATGTATACATATATACATACACATATGTATATTCATATATATATATATATATATACACACACACACAGTATGTATATACAGTATACTGTATGTATACATACATATGTACGTAGAGCAGGGAAACCTGTGAAACAGGCTTGTAGGTATGAACTAGCCTGTGTTTTTTCCTGACCTAACGTTTTATACACACACACACACATATATATATATATATATATATATATATATATATATATATATATACACATATACATATATACATATGTATATACATATGTATATATATATATATTTTTTTTTTTTTTTGTCTTATCGGCACAATGTCCCCTTGACTTTTTTTTTCCAAAAACACACACACAAAAAATTTGTTCAGAATTTTTTCAATTATAGTCTGGAGCGCCACGCACTAAGGTTGTGATGGGGTATTCATATGGATATTAAAATCCCCCATTATAATTATATTATCTGCGTGCATCACTAGATCAGCGACAAAGATTACTAGATCACAATTTTTTCATTGAGAGAAAAATGCTGTAAATTTTACCATGAAATCTATTTACATTGCACAATATGACGGATAACTTGCTTTGAAATCATAATTACTACTATTTATTTCTATTTAAAAAATGGTTTGAATGTTCGATAATATATATAACATGACTTTTGAGCGTAACAATTTGAGCGTATCACGGCTAGTCTTCACCATACCGAAGCAGCACGAGTCCAACAACGCCAACCGAGAATAGTAAAATAATGTCCAATCGGATGACATTTATCCATGAAAATATGGAAAAGGTGTTGATGGTGTGTTTGACTGAGAAGCAATTCAAGGAGTCCCCACTCCACATAGACTTAGACTTAGACAAACTTTATTGATCCACAAGGGAAATTGTTCCAGACAGTAGCTCATTTGCAATGGATGGAAAGTGTAAGGATGGAACGGATTATGCAGGTATAAAGTGGACTAAACATCTACCATAGTAGCAATATAAAGTATAACATATTTGTAATATTTACATATTATATATATATAGTATATAATATACAGTGATATTTTATATCATTATATAATATTATATTTGTATATAATATCTACAACATATAACAAATCCCAATTACCTTACAGTATATGTAACAGCTGCAGCAAAGTAGATCCAGCAGAAAATATACATACTGGAAGTCTATGTACTTCTAGTACATTATTATTACGTTACTTCATAAAACACCTGTAGATGTTAGTAGTATATTCTATTGTTTTGGTTCCTTACAGTATTTGTTATTTAAAAGTTAGTTTTTCTTTATAAAAGGCACCATACATGTTAAAATGATGCTGTCGTAGAAATAAAGCGATCCCAGAGAGAACAATTGTGTGCTAAAAGATAGCGAGAGGAATGCAAAGCCTTGTCACAGAAGGACATAACAGCCTGGAAGAGTGAAATGCTGACATTGTAACAGAACAACACTTCTGCCAGCGTGTCCTTGGGCTTGTCTTCCAGGGCCAGGAATGAACCTTCATGGAAATATCATATTTCAAATCAGCTCCAAACATTTTTAGTGACGTCTTGGTGGGTCCTCAACCTAAAATAAAAACTTAACTACAAGTTTGCACCTTGATTCAGGTCCCCCCCTTTCCATCTCCCTTCTTGCAACAGCAGATCTATTTTAGCAAGGCAGCACACCATTACTTATTTGGGGTGGAGACAGTGCTGCAGGCCTTATAATTTGGAGAGCAGGGAGAAGCCACCCTTCCAGCCACACCAAAGCCAGCAGGAAGTCCAGCTTGTGCGCAGAGGCGTGGGACACCAGTGGCTGTGGACTCTATATTTACACCACGGGCACCAGCTGCTGTGGGCTGCTGCACACATACAAATATGTTGACTTTTTTCTAAAAAGAGTAGTATTAACTAAATAAACTATCTTTTTCAAACTTCGCTTGAAAGTACAGGAGAAAATGAACTTAAAAAAGCTAAAATAAAAGTTTTATTGACACGGTGCCGTGTACATGTGTGGTCACGTTCCTATAATCACACACGTCATCACATTGACTACATTTTGCAGTCAAAGACATACAGTGACTGGAGTTGTGCAATTAATAAACAATATATTAACATATATTTGGGCCAAATCAAAGGACCTTTCAGTTATTTAATGGGTCATACTATACACCAGGGGTCGGCAACCCAAAATGTTGAAAGAGCCATATTGGACCAAAAATACAAAAACAAAACTGTCTGGAGCCGCAAAAAATTAAAAGCCATATTACATACAGACAATGTGTAATGAGATATACATTGAATTAATAGGACTTAAAGGAAACTAAATGAGCTCAAATATACTTACAAACATTCTTGCCAACCCTCCCGGATTTTCCGGGAGACTCCCAAAATTCAGCGCCTCTCCCGAAAACCTCCCGGGACAAATTTTCTCCCGAAAATCTCCCGAAATTCAGGCGGAGCTGGAGGCCACGCCCCCTCCAACTCCATGCGGACCTGAGTGACGTGTATAAAGAGCGTGTCTGCCCAATGACGTTATAACTGTAGAATGATCGAGGGCGAGTTCTTGGTTTCTTATGTGGGTTTATTGTTAGGCAGTTTCATTAACGTCCTCCCAGCGCGGTAAAACAACACACAACAACAGCAGTCCATTTTCGTCTATCATAAAGCAGTTTGTCTGCCTAAACAGCAATGTTGTGACACTCTTAAACAGGACAATACTGCCATCTACAGTACATGCGTATGGTTAGAAAAACAAGGATGGACAATTAAACCCTTAACTCAACAATGAGTAGATGACTGTTATGTGTGTAAATGTGTAAATAAATGAACACTGAAATTCAAGTATTTCTTATATATATACACACATATATATATATAATAAAATAAATATATATATATATGTATATATACATATAGCTATCTAGGGGAAATATACTCCTCCCCTCTTAACCACGCCCCCACCCACGCCCCAACCCCCACCTACCGAAATCGGAGGTCTCAAGGTTGGCAAGTATGCCTACAAATGAGGCATAATGATGCAATATGTACATACAGCTAACCTAAATAGCTTGTTAGCATCCACTAGCTTGCAGTCATGCAGTGACCAAATATGTCTGATTAGCACTCCACACAAGTCAATAACATCAACAAAATTAACCTTTGTGCATTCGTGCACAACGTTAAAAGTTTGGTGGACAAAATGAGACAGAAAAAGAAGTGGCATAAATCACGTCTTAGAAAGTCGTAAAAAGTTATACATGTAAACAAACTACGGTGAGTTCAAAGACCGCCAAAATTAGTAGGACAAAACGGTGCTCGCCAAATACTCAAATCAGTGAAGCATGTTTAATACAAACAGTGTGCTTTATGACAATTAGGGAGCTTTGTGTCATGTTTGTCCTCCTACAGAAACCATATTAAAACAAAACATATGTTTTTCCCTCTCATCTTTTTCCATTTTTAATACATTTTGAAAAAGCTCCAGAGAGCCACTAGGGCGGCGCTAAATAGTCGCATGCGGCTCCAGAGCCGCGGGTTGCCGACCCCCGCTATACACACTAGATTCCTATTTCTTAAACGCTGTTCTTGGGCTCCATCCAGTGGTAATCCAAATATTCAAACACAGTGTTACTGTTCAAAGTATGCGTAATGTTACAGTGGGCAACAATATAAAATATAGTTGTTAAATAAAACCTCTACTTAGGCCAGGGTTGTCAAACGTAAGGCCTGCGGGCCGGATCAGGCCCGTGAACAGGTTTTATCCAGCCCGTGGGATAAGTTTGCTAAGTTTAAAAATGAGCAAACATTTTTGAATGAAAGAAGCTTCTGATCTAAATGTGTCCACTAAATGTCGCAAAAGCGACTCTTTGCATCTTCGTAGATGATGCTACATATGTAGAAAAAGAATAAACCACATGTTAGTGCACCCATCCATCCATCCATTTTCTACCGCTTATTCCCTTTCGGGGTCGCGGGGGGCGCTGGCGCCTATCTCAGCTACAATCGGGCGGAAGGCAGGGTACACCCTGGACAAGTCGCCACCTCATCGCAGGGCCAACACAGATAGACAACACTCACACTAACATTCACACACTAGGGCCAATTTTTAGTGTTGCCAATCAACCTATCCCCAGGTGCATGTCTTTGGAAGTGGGAGGAAGCCGGAGTACCCGGAGGGAACCCACGCAGTCATGGGGAGGACATGCAAACTCCACACAGAAAGATCCCGAGCCTGGATTTGAACCCAGGACTGCAGGAACTTCGTATTGTGAGGCAGACGCACTAACCCCTCTGCCACCGTGAAGCCACCAGTCGAGGAAAATAAACTACATAATAAACATCCTGTAATTTGATTTTGAGATTGAGATTGAAAATTAACACCAATGAGTTGACTAATGAACATTATCACATAATTAATTCATCAAGTATAAATAACGACAAATAAAGAAAGAATACTACTAACCGCAACATGTACGTGTAAAAAAAACAACAACATTATGATTGTACAATTTCAGAACATGCTTGTTCTATTTTTAAACAAAGTAAACAATCTGAAGTTGTCTTATTTTTCAAGTTATCGTGCCGTGATTTTTACCAGTCCGGCCCACTTGGGAGTAGTTTTTCTCCCTGTGGCCCCCGATCTAAAATGAGTTTGACACCCCTGACTTAGGCCCACTACGCTACTATATTTTAACCTTGGTCCTCATGTTGGTACTTGGAGAGACAAGTGTGTTCTGAGGTGCTACTTGGTGAATAAAGTTTGAGAACCTCTGTATTAGATATTACAGCATGTCTTTGGGCAACTCGATCCAATTCCCATTCTTGGGGTGAACATTCGATTTAGAATCAATTCATCACGACTTGAACCGATTCTATTATTTGGTGTAATAATTACAATGAAACCTTTTCAAAGCAGGTTACAACTTCTCCTTTTGGTTGCTGACATATGTCATGTACTCGCAGCAAATAAGACTGGAGAAGGTTTTTTTTATGTGTTCTTATAAAATATAGATTTTTTCATAATAATAATTTGATTTAGAATCAGATAATTAGGAATCGCAATTCCTATGTCACAGGTGTCAAACTCAAAGCCCCGGAGCCAGACCTGATCCGCCACATCATTTTATATCGCCTGCAAAATGGTAATGATATACTTTAATAAATAATATTTTCTGACTAAATGTATTTGTTCTTCTCATTTTGATATAAAAAAGATACATGAACTGCAAATGTTATCATATATATATATATATATATATATATATATATATATATATATTTATTTTAAATATAAGTTAAAGTTAAAGTACCGATGATTGTCACACACACACTAGGTGTGGCAAAATTATTCCCTGCATTTGACCCATCCCCCTTGATTGCCCCCTGGGAGGTGAGTGAGCAGTGAGCAGCAGCAGTAGCCGCGCCCGGGAATCATTTTTGGTGATTCAACTCTCAATTCCAACCCTTGATGCTGAACAGGACTACTTGAATATCAGCATTACTTATGATTTCAAAGCAAGTAATCAAATTGTGCACAGTAAAAATCGACTTTACGGTAAAATTCTGGCATCTTAGCTGCCAATTTGTTTGTTTTTACAAAAAAACAACTTTGGTACAATTTGTTTTTACAGTAATACATTATAAAATCAAAAACTGTAGGTTTTACTGTAAAAAAAAAAAAAAGAGTGGTACTTTTTTAAAATTCCATTTCCAGTACTATGCCGTCAAAAACCACTGCAACTTTTACGATAAAATTCTGGCAATTGTTTTTTTTTTTTTTTACACTAAAATGTTTTTTTTTTTTTAAGCGAACGTAAAACAAAAACAAAAAATCAAATTATAAAATGCTTTGCCAATAATGCAATATCATGAGCAGGATCCTTACTTTTTAAAAAATTATATATTTAAAAGTGGCCCTCGGAGGGCAGACATAACTGTGATGCGGCACTCAAAAAAAAAAAGTTTGACACCCCTGTCCTATGTGAATCTTTTTTATTTTTTTATTTACATACTATACAAATAGATTTACATACCTTAAGTAGTCCGAAAGTGCAGTTCAGGGGTTATTTAGCTACATTTCAGCTAGTTATTTTTATAGATTACTTAATGACTTCATTACGAATGAGGTGTTTTAGATATAACTGACAACTATTTGCTTTGTCTCTTATAACACAAAATATAATGTTTTTTTTAACGAGCTTAGCATATTCTGATGTTCATCGAATTGGCTTTGTCGTCTTTAGTGTACAAAAGGTTTCATTTTTCCATATGTGATCCTCGGTTGAAAAAGTTTGGACACCCCTTCTTTAGAAGTTGCTGCTTGATGACAAAATATCGACAAATTTTCTAACTTATAACCTGTCATATCATATATCTTCTATAGAAATAGGTGGATTTTTTACTTGCTTTTTACTTACTTTATTTATTTATGTACTTATTTATTATTTATTTGCGGTGGTTTGTCAAAATAATATAATATTTTTTTATTTAACATTGCATCTTTTTAAAAATAAACAATAATTACGGTGAATGTTATATGCAAAAAAATAAAGACAAAAAAATGCTTTTATCTCTACATACTCTTGTGCATACGTTTGAGTTACATTAACTCATGGTAAGTGTACAGCGTGTCATACACATGAATTATGAGTTAATTCATAAGACATTTTTGACAATACTGCAAACGACTACTACCTGATAGTAAAAATAGTGGTATTTTTAGTTCAAGAAAGGTCACATGATAGGAAACAATGCACACAAGTGAAATAAAAGTCAAAGTAGAAAGTGTGTACTCACAAGTTATTCTTGTTTAATTGGAGAGCAGGACCTCAGGGAGTGGAGGACGAAGAGGGCAAAAAAGGCGAATAGAAGAGAGGAGGAGAGTTTCCCAGCATTCCTGTTATACTGAAGGATTTTTTGCAAAGTGATGTCCATCCCTCCGTGCTTTAGCTTCCCCTCCCTCTTTCTCTCCTTCTTCTCTACATGTTCCTACCTTCTACTTTTTCAGTTCGCAAACAAAATGTAGGAAAGACTTTAAACGGACAACCTCAAACACAATTTTTGCAGAAAGTGTGCACATAAAACCAACTAATCAATGAAAAACGCTTCAACTCACGTTTGACGACGTTGCATTTTTCCGGACGGGGTCCAAGTTTGGCGGTATTTCGGTCCATCGTGGGGCGAGTCTCAAATCTACAGTGCCTCTTTAATTACATGGCCTTGATTACAGCCTGTCTCTGCATGGCGTACAAGACCAGTGCGGGGAGAAAGCAGGCCTCTCATCGCAAAACACGTGTAGAGAGCCAACATGGACTAACTGTACTGAGTACAAAGCATCTATTTACAGTAAGAGTCATGTGGTATTAGCACGACATGTCAGGGAATAAAGTGGCAATTAGGTACAAGTCATCAACCTTTTCTGACCATGTATACAATTTGTATATTAAATTGATTCCTCGTTTTTTTTTTTTTCATTTTAATTTTCACAATCCAGATTAACACACTTTTCTTTCTCTTTTTGATGTACTCTAAATCATAAAGAAACACTAGCAATTTGCAGCTAACAATGCAGGTAACAGTGATTCCACGCATTCCGCCTATAAAGCGCTCTAAAAAACATCCATCAAGGTTTTATATAAACACTGTAAGTTTATATGTACTGTTGTAACAGGCAGATTCTTAATAACCTCCAACAAGGTTTTATATACACACTGTAAGTATATATGTACTATATATTGTACAGGCACATTCATGATAACCTGCTTTGTTTACAGGAGTTGATGATTATACAGACCACAAGAGGGCGTAGATAAGCTCAATGATGTATTTTATATATATATATATATATATATATATATATATATATATATATATATGTATATATATATATATATATATATATATATATAATATATATATATATATATATGTGTGGGAAAAAAAGCCCCCCAAACTACTTAATCTCTACAGAACTGTTTCATGAGGGGTTCCCTTAATCATCAGGAGATATACAGTGGGGCAAAAAGTATTTAGTCAGCCACCGATTGTGCAAGTTCTCCCACTTAAAATGCTGACAGAGGTCTGTAATTTCCATCATAGGTACACTTCAACTGTGAGAGACAGAATGTGGAAAAAAAAAATCCAGGAATTCACATTGTAGGAATTTTAAAGAATTTATTTGTAAATTATGGTGGAAAATAAGTATTTGGTCAACCATTCAAAGCTCTCACTGATGGAAGGAGGTTTTGGCTCAAAATCTCACGATACATGGCCCCATTCATTCTTTCCTTAACACGGATCAATCGTCCTGTCCCCTTAGCAGAAAAACAGCCCCAAATCATGATGTTTCCACCCCCATGCTTCACAGTAGGTGTGGTGTTCTTGGGATGCAACTCAGTATTCTTCTTCCTCCAAATACGACGAGTTGAGTTTATACCAAAATGGATACATGGATGATACAGCAGAGGATTGGAAGAATGACATGAGGTCAGATGAAACCAAAATAGAACTTTTTTGCTATAAACTCAACTCGTCGTGTTTGGAGGAAGAAGAATACTGAGTTGCATCCCAAGAACACCACACCTACTGTGACGCATGGGGTGGAAACATCATGCTTTGGGGCTGTTTTTCTGCTAAGGGGACAGGAGGATTGATCCGCGTTAAGGAAAGAATGAATGGGGCCATTTATTGTGATATTTTGAGCCAAAACCTCCTTCCATCAGTGAGAGCTTTGAATGGTTGACCAAATACTTATTTTCCACCATAATTTACAAATAAATTCTTTAAAATTCCTACAATGTGAATTCCTGGATTTTTTTTCTTTCACATTCTGTCCCTCACAGTTGAAGTGTACCTATGCTTTTTTGCCCCACTGTATATGTATATATATATATATATATATATATATATATATATATATATATATAGTATATATATATGTATATATAAAAAACAACGAAACAATATTAATATAAACTAGAAAATGAAGTGCGACAAAATCCAAATGTGTGTGTGAGAGACTATGTGTGAAGATTAGCTGTTGTGTGTTACCGGGAGTGTTGAGCGAGAGGCGGAAGTCCCGGAGGGGAAAGGCAGGCTCGAATGTCCGTGAGGCAAGCAGGAAGTCGGGGGGCTATCACGTGGACAAAGATAAGACCTTCTGGAGGAAAGTTCTGTGGTTGACTAAAAAAAATAAATGTAGCTGCTTGGCCACAATACCCAGCAACATGTTGGGTATTAACCGAGGAACACCATACTATTATGCTCTGGGCCTGTTTTGCTACCAATGGAACTGGTGCTTTACAGAGAGTAAATAGGACAATGAAAAAGGTGGATTACCTCCAAATTCTTCAGGACAACCTAAAATCATCAGCCCGGAGGTTGGGTCTTGGGCGCAGTTGGGTGTTCCAACAGGACAACGACAAAAGTGGTGAAGGAGTGGCTAAATTAGGCTAGAACTAAGGTTTTAGAATGGCCTTCCCAAAGTCCTGACGTAAATGTGTGGACAATGCTGAAGAAACAAGTTCATGTCAGAAAACCAACACATTTAGCTGAACTGGACCAATTTTGTCAGGAGGAAGGGTCAAACATTCAACCAGAAGCTTGTAGATGGCTACCAAAAGCGCCTTATTGCAGTGAAACTTGCCAAGGGACATGTAACCAAATATTAACATTGCTTTTGACCCAGCAGATTTGGTCACATTTTCAGTAGACCCATAATAAATTCATAAAAGAACCAAACTTCATGAATGTTTTTTGTGGCAAACAAGTATATGCTCCAATCACTCTATCAGAAAAAAATAAAAGAGATGTAGAAATGATTGGAAACTCAAGACAGCCATGACATTGTTCTTTACAAGTGTATGTAAACTTTTTGATCGCGACTTTATGTACTGTCGTAACAGCCACATTCCTAATAACCTCAGACAAGGTTTTATATACACACTGTACTGTAGTAACCTGCACAATCATAATAACTTGTACTATTTTTAAGCATACGGCAGCCTAAAAATTTCCCAAACGCATCACGTTCGCTATTCCATCAAAACAACAACAATTAGAACTAATCATGGCATACTTAGTGACAGACAACAAAGACTACTTTGGGACAAATGATGATCCAGAACCATATATTTTTGAGCCTGAATATAAGGAGGATGAGCTACTTTCTTCAAAGCTAAATGATAAGCAGATCCAAACACTAGGCACCATGTATCAGTAGTGCTAAGTACGAAACAAGATACAAACTAGGAACATAATAAAAGATAAGGAAATAATTTTCACAATCCAGATACACAGTATCTGAGACAAAAACACATTTGTCTTTCTCTCTATATCATAGACACCCTAAGAAGAGGTGGCTAACAATGCGGGTAATAGAGATTCCATCTATTCCGCCTATAAAGCGCTCTTAAAAAAACCCATCCAAAAACATTAATCAAGGTTTTATATACACACTGTAAGTATATATGTACCGTAGTAACAGGCACATTCATAATAACTTGTACTATTTTTAAGCATACGGCAGCATAATAATTTCACATGCGCACCACAACGTTCGCTATATCCATCAAAACAACAACAAATAAAACTAATCATGGCATCCTTACTGATTGACAGCAAATACGTTTTTCAAATTGTTTGAGTTGGGGTCTACAAAGACTACTTTTAGACGATTGATGATACAGAACCATATATATTTTGAGCCTGAAAACAAGGAGGATGAGCTACTTTCTTTAAAGCTGATCAGATCTAAAAACTAAGCATCATGTAGCAGTAGTGCTAAGTACTAAAAAAAAGATACAAACTAAGATCATAATAAAACAATTGCTTACTGTACAACGTCTGATCTCACTGGAATGCCGACTAATGGGATGTTTATATCTTTCAGCACAAGACTTGTGTTCCCCGTTTAGATGATGAATTTTGCGTAATCCTTTTAGAAAAACAATATTGCTAAAACTTGGTTGACTTTTAGGTCACGAAGTGAAAATGAAGTATTGTTGGCAGTTTTTTTTTTAGATGCCTTATTGGACGGAATAGAGTACTGCCATTATCTACATACTAGCCGTTTTTTAGGATTCTTACTGCACAGAAAGAGAAACACACGTGTTCTTGTCCCAAATAAGGATTGTGAATGATAGCCAAATTAAAAAAAATGGTGTAGTTCCCGTATAACGACCTTCTGCAAAAAAGCTGGTCAATATCATCTCGATGTAGCGTTTTGATGAATTTGCTGCAAAAATGTGAGTCTCAAATGTTTTGAACTGAACTCACAGGCCAAAAGTTGAAAAGCCCAATGAGGACAAAATAGGACCTAAGACGGAACCTTGAGGAACACCACCAGTATAACTTAAGACTTTGAACAAATGACTACTGACTGCAACTGTAGTAAGCAAGCTTCAGCAACACCTTAGTTACATAAATCACGTTCCTGAAAATAAAGGTGTAACTGCCAATAAGGAAAGGGACTTAAATGGGTCCCCTGAGGAGCACCTCAGTTATGGAAATCAGTGTTCTATGTTTGCTATCAAGGTTAAAATGTCAATTCAAGGATCTGCCGGGTGTCCCATTGGCAGCATTGCCATTCTAATTTTACTAACTACAATGCAAAAAACAAACTTTTGTTTTCTTGTCTCTCATTAGGATTGATGTTTTTGAAGTATTCCCTCCACAGATCCACAAAATATCCACAGCATGGTTGGGAATAGAAAAAATCAGCCCTGAAAAAGCCAATTTCCTAAGATCCGGCCCAATCATCTGGTCTTACTCGCTAGCATGAGCTTATAGCAAGATATAGACATAACTTCATTTGTTTTTCAATCATGCGAAGGAAGGACGTGAGTGTGAAGGACAGTATTGAGTAGTGTAAGTGGATGATATTCACTGAATTATGGAGATAAATCATCACAAACTTGACAACAGTGTGTAGCTAATAAAAGAATGTTAAAATAATATCTGAACAGTAGACATGTATCCATGAAAGTATGGAAAAGCTGCTGATGGTGTGTTTGATGGAGAAGCAGCTGGAAGAATACACCGTAGAAGTCCAATCTCTAATATATTTTTTACAGTATCATTACTTCATAAAAATAATGTAGTTGGTAGTACATTCTTAAGATTGTTTTTATTTAATATTTCTTATCTAAGTTTTTATTTCAAAAGGCATCTTACATGTTAAAATTGTGCTGGGTTTTTTTTTGGGGGGGGGGGGCAGCAGTTTAAAAGTGTTCTGAGTTAAATGCTCCATAACAGCGCCGATTAGGCTCGTAAACTACATTTATTATTGACTCCTGAAAATACATGATGTAAAAACCTAAAGTTTTTGGCTTTATTAAAAGATGGCATTAACATACCTTGAAAATATGATTGTAAACCAGTTATTTCTTGCATTTACCGTACACACTCATAGAGATCTCTTTTTAAAATATTCCTAAACCTCCATGACTTAGTGTCATATACAGTGGGGCAAAAAATATTTAGTCAGCCACCGATTGTGCAAGTTCTCCCACTTAAAATGATGACAGAGGTCTGTAATTTTCATCATAGGTACACTTCAACTGTGAGAGACAGAATGTGGGGAAAAAAATTCCAGGAATTCACATTGTAGGAATTTTAAAGAATTTATTTGTAAATTATGGTGGAAAATAAGTATTTGGTCAACCATTCAAAGCTCTCACTGATGGAAGGAGGTTTCATTCTTTCCTTAACACGGATCAATCGTCCTGTCACCTTAGCAGGGAAACAGCCCCAAAGCATGATGTTTCCACCCCCATGCTTCACAGTAGGTGTGGTGTTCTTGGGATGCAATTCAGTATTCTTCTTCCTTCAAACACGACGAGTTGAGTTTATACCTAAAAGTTCTATTTTGGTTTCATCTGACCAGATGACATTCTCCCAATCCTCTGCTGTATCATCCATGTATCCATTTTGGTATAAACTCAACTTGTCGTGTTTGGAGGAAGAAGAATACTGAGTTGCATCCCAAGAACACCATAACTACTGTGAAGCATGGGGGTAGAAACATCACGGTTTGGGGCTGTTTTTCTGCTAAGGGGACAGGACGATTGATCCGTGTTAAGGAAAGAATGAATGGGGCCATGTATCGTGAGATTTTGAGCCAAAACCGTCCATCAGTGAGCTTTGAATGGTTGACCAAATACTTATTTTCCACCATAATTTACAAATAAATTCTTAAAAATTCCTACAATGTGAATTCCTGGATTTGTTTTTTCACATTCCTTCTCTCACAGTTGAAGTGTACCTATGATGAAAATTACAGACTTCTGTCATCATTTTAAGTGGGAGAACTTGCACAATCGGTGGCTGACTACTTTTTTACCCCACTGTATGTGTCAACGTAACCTTGTATGTTCCAATAAACTAAACTTGAATCAAGGGTTCTTGAATGCACTACAGTTATGGGGTATGAGATGCACAGGTGATGAGTTCAATGATGCCACAAATAGATTTAACATCCATCCATCCATTTTCTACCGCTTGTCCCTCCTGGGGTGACAGGGGTGCTGGAGCCTATCCTAGCTGCACATGGGTGGAAGGCGGTGTACACCCTGGACACGTTGCCACCACAGATAGACAGACAACATTCACACTCACATTCACACACTAGGGCCAATTTAGTGTTGCCAATCAACCTATCCCCAGGTGCATGTTTTTGGAGGTGGGAGGAAGCCGGAGTACCAAAGTTTAAACCCAGGACCTTTGCATTGTGAGGCACACTTTCCTTTTTTTCAATCACCTAATTCTGGTTCGCAAATGTTGGCGGTGTGTGTGGAACCTTGAATGTGGACTTTCATGAGTCATTGTTCTATTTCCTACCGACTTTCATCACTTTTCATTAAGTTCCTTTTCCCCCCCAACAAACGTGGTTTTAGGACAGTGGTTCTTAACCTTGTTGGAGTTACCGAACCCCACCAGTTTTTATACGCGCATTCACCGAACCCTCTCTAAGTGAAAAACTAAATATATATTTTTTTCAAATTCAAGTTTATTCGACTGGTGCACAAAATGAAGTGTGCATGATCAGCACCTTGTTCAAAGAACAAAACCAGCACAGTGCATGAACTCACAACAAATTACACACTTGCAAATCAGACGGAATATTAGATGGAACATTGTTTGGAGCTATTCGTAATCCACCGATAGGGAGAAGATTTAATGTACACGACGAGTCGGGTGTGTCTTGACCTCAGCGGCAGAGGCTCTGCCAAACCGAGGCCGACTCACCGAAACCCTAGGGTTCGATCGAACTTAGGTTAAGAACCACTGTTTTAGGATGTCAACAATTTCAACATTTTTCCTATCTTTTTTCAAAAACCTTTGGAAAAGCAGTCAATAAATAACCTTTTATGAAAAACTACACACGCTTCTAGAAGCACCAACTTCTTCCTTTTTGACACCATTTTATAACATTGTCCTTCAATAATGATATAAATCATCTCGCTTTCCACTTTCACTCATGTCCCATCACTACTGGTATCCCCCCGAGTTCCGTTCAAAGTTCATTATCTATTTCACCTCAGACATTTTTTCTTAAATTTGTTCCGCCCGAATGGGACAAGCGGTAGGAAATGGATGGAGGTATGGGGATGGATGTATGGGGCTATTGAAGACTAGCTCCACTTTGAAAATAAAGCCTTGCATATCGCGGTTGACACAACTTGATTAAACTGAAGAGATTCATATACACACAAAATAAGAGACTATTATCTACCTCAATGATGGTCTGGGTGTATTTTTCCAGTCCCACATTAGTACTATTCAAGACTGTACTTGATTTTTATTCATCCGTGTTGACTCCCTTTGGAATAGTTTGCTGCAACTCTCCTCTTTCTTACACACAACCAGAACTGTTACCATTGCAAGTAGGCAACAGGGTTTTAAAAGTGTGAGGCAAGACTGCCCGAATATGCAAACACTGAAAACCCAGGGGGAAAAGAATGTAAGCCAATTTCAGTTACGTCCAAGGCAGGGGTCACCAACCTTTTTGAAACCAAGAGCTGCTTCTAGATTAATGCGAAGGGATACCAGTTTGATACACATTTAAATAAATTGCCAGAAATAGCCAATTTGCCAAATTTACCTTTAATAAATAAATCTATATATACATTAAAAAAATGGGTATTTCTGCCTGTCATTTCATCGTACATTTTTTTTCCTTTTACGGAAGGTTTTTTGTAGTGAATAAATGATGAAAAAAACACTTAATTGAACGGTTTAAAAGAGGAAAAAACACGAAAAAAATGAAAATTACATTTTGAAACAGTTTATCTTCAATTATGACTCTTTAAAATTCGACGGAAAAAAATCAAAGGAAAAACAAGCTATTCGAATCTTTTTGAAAAAATAAAAAAAAGAATTTATGGAACATCATTAGTAATTTTCCCTGATTAAGATTGATTTTAGAATTTTTATCGGAAAAAAATCAAGAGAAAAACAAGCTATTCGAATCTTTTTGAAAAAATAAAAAAAAGAATTTATGGAACATCATTAGTAATTTTCCCTGATTAAGATTGATTTTAGAATTTTTATGACATGTTTTTAATAGGTTAAAAACCTATTTGCTTTTTGTTAGAATATACAACAAATTGGACCAAGCTATATTTCTAACGAAGAAAGTATTTCTTCTAGATTTTCCAGAATTTTTTTTTAAAAGAAATTCAAAATACTTTGAAATAAGATTTATATTTGATTCTACAGATTTTCTAAATTTGCCAGAATATTTTTGAATTTTAATCAAAAGTTTGATGAAATATTTCACAAATATTCTTCGTCGAAAAAACATAAGCTAAAATGAATTAAAATGTATTTATTTTTCTTTACAATAAAAAAAAAATACTTGAACATTGATTTAAATTGTCAGGAAGGAAGAAGAAATTTGAAAGGTAAAAAAGGTATATGTTTAAAAATCCTAAAATCATTTTTAAGGTTGTATTTTTTCTCTAAAATTGTCTTTCTGAAAGAAACAAAGTAAAAAAACTAATGAATTTATTTAAACAAGTGAAGACCAAGTATTTAAAATATTTTTTGGGATTTTCAAATTGTATTTGAGTTTTGTCTCTTAGAATTAAAAATGTCACGCAAAGCGAGACCAGCTTGCTAGTAAATAAAAAAAGATAAAAAATAGAGGCAGCTCACTGGTAAGTGCTGCTATTTGAGCTATTTTTAGAACAGGCCAGCGGGCTACTCATCTGGTCCTTATGGGTTACCTGGTGCCTGCGGGCGCCACGTTGCTGACCCCTCGTCTAAGGCAAAAAATATATACATTTTTAGTTCTTGCAGTGAGAGTAAACTGAACAAAAACCAACAAAATAAACTCCAGCAGGTCAGTGTTTTGGGCCTCAACTATTCATATATTCTGAAAGGAGACTGTGCCACACTTTGAAACCCCCTGCTGTAGGTCAAATGATTCAATCAATAAAAACCCATTTTAAAAAGTCTTTATTTTTTTTTTTATAATCAATGTTTTGATACTTGAAGAATGAACAAAAAAAAAATGCTGAGCCCACCGCTCCGCGAGGCTACGACCTGGTTTTGCTTTCGCTTTGATTTACTTTGATTTTAATACACGCACCTCGATATAAGAGGGTTATGCAGTCGCAATATGGCGAGGCGCGGGGAACAAGGACAAAAGGGTAAACATTTAAAACCCCGCCCCCTTTACAAACACCCTCTTCGGCACAGCCACAAAGGAAAACAGAAGAAAAAAAAAGGGTCATGGTATGTACAGCGATGTAACTCTGAGACCTTAATTACACACATCTTATCTTTCCAACCTACAGCGTCCCTTTGGATTTCTAGTCACTACTTTTCCAATATTTGTGTCTTCTTGGTTTATAAAGGGCTTGTTTCTAAGATCAATACTGCTGCTTTTTTTTATCAGGATGTTTTGGCTTTTTGAGATCGTCCATGTCTGGGGAAAAAAATAACTATTTGGATGAATTTGCACGTTTTTTCTCCCATTAGTAGCTTGAAATCTTTCTTTTACTACACGACTACAACTACACTCACGCACACAACACTTTCATTATCACGCTTATGGCACTTTCAGGGCTTTTCAGTGGTCATAATAAACATGGAAGGCAATTGACATTTTAACCCGTCTCAGTTTACCATGTTTGGCTTTTATAAGCTCACAAAAGGGAAATCTTATGGTTCCCGTGTCGATAATTGTACTGGAGGGGTATTTAGAGGTGGAAGTGCGAAGAGGGACATAAGCACAGCTGGAACAAGAGATAGGGTTTTTTTTAAAAGACCATAGAAGCAAAACCCAAAATATTCATATAACCCACGCCCATGAAGCAAAGACGGAACATCCACAGTGACAAGACACCAAAAAGGCCAAAAACATGAGGCACATAATCGTAATTTTTTGTTTTTTTAGATCTATTGAATGGGTGATCTGATTATCTTGTACACAAAACTGATAGTTGAAAATTGTCTCGAAACGGCAACGTAATCCCGTTATGCCTGACTACTAGTTGTGTAGCGAATTCCCCCTAAACGTTTTTTTTTTTGTGGGCCGCAAACATTTTTTTTTTCCCTTAACTTTCCCTACAAGCACAAAGTGCATGTCAAGGAATGCACGAGCACATAGCATGAGAGCGAATGTCAGGGAAAAACGGGAAAGTAGCAGATTTGTGCAGCCTCAAACAGCAAGAGAATATCATCGGAGTGAAGATAAGAACAAAAAGTCCAGTTTGCCCACATTACAATCTTGGAATACGGCCAAGAGACACTACTTTAAAAACACATAGGGAATGCTCATATTGGAAAATTAACCCCCCTAAGAAATGTTTTGGGAAATAGATCGTGTAAGACATTTCATACAAGTCAAGAAAATAAAAAAAACTGCCATGAAATAAAAGGGAAAAAGTCCTTGGTCACCAAAAAAAAAGGAACATTTTCTGCTAAAGTTGCCACGCCCTTCTTATTCCAACTGTGTTATGTATCGGGTTGGGGGCTAACTAAGAAAAGTTAATCTGGAATGTTGCTAGGGATCAATGCTAGGCAGGCCTTCGACGAAACACTGTCATTGAGATAGGCAGTGACTGGTCCCGCGGTACTCCCAGCCAATGGAACGTGGTGAATCGTAGCAGGTTGGGCGAAGGGTCCCTAAATAGCAATTTTGGACATTTGCTCTTCAATTTTGACCAGCCGCTTCTCCTGACTGCTGATCAGGTCCTTGAGAGATTTCATTTCTTTCAAGATCTCTTCCAGCTTGGCTTCGGATTTCTGTGGGAAGAATGAGAAGAAACAATTGTTAGCATATATTAATATCAAAAAGGGAGCTAACATGAAGAAGTACTGTATGTTAGCATGTAGTCTACCAATCCCTAAAAGCACTGAAGACGATGCTGAATAGATCACTTGCATGACTGCAGATATTCCAAAATGTTCTTTATGTAAAAGAAAATTAATCTGCACAGAAATTTCTATTTCTATCAATCCAATAACATTTCAAAATCTGAAAATCCAAAATTTTGATCCAAAGGGATTAAGAGTGTGAGATTAGAGAGGTCTCTACATTAATGATTATGTTTTAAGTTGCACAAAAAAAATTAGTTACAAGCTTCTCCGCTTTGTTGGCGTAGCAAATGTAACAGTAAACCCCGTAAAAATCAACAAATCATCCGGTCTTACTCACAAGCATAGGCCTATAGCTAGAGAAGAACACAACTTTGCATTGAATGGAAGAAAGTGAGTGTGAAGGGAAGCAATGAATGATATTCACTAATTTAAATAAATAAATCATCCAAAACATGACAGAACATATAGTTGACTTAGTGAAACAACTGCTCGTCTGCACTGTACTGAAGCAGAATAAATCTATACCGCCAGCCAAGAATGTTAAAATAATGTCAATGTGGTGGACATTCAACCATGAAAAAATGGAGAAGCTGCAGATGGTGTGTTTGGCGGAGAAGCAGCTGGAAGTATATGCAATAGAAGTCCACTATCCGATGTGAATACTGTTCATTAATATCATTCCCTTACTTCATAAAACTACTGTAGTTGTTAGTAGTACATTATATTGTATTGTTTTTATACGATATTTATTATTTAAAAGTTGTTTATTTTAAAAAGACATGTTAAGTGTTAAAATCAATTTAAATGAAGTTCAATGTGTTTTCAAGTGTTTTGAGATAAGAGTTTTACAACAGAACCAATAAAGATCGTAAGTTGGGGCACTACTGCAGTCTTGCAGTGTAATGTGAGCGTCTACTACTTTGAGGGCTAACATATCTTGCCAACAAGTGGTACTGAAGCAAAGGGCTGTGATTACAGAGCAGAGCCACAAGAAAACACATGGGCTGGGTCCGAGGTGGGTGGTTGTGTTGTGGTTGTAATCCAGTAGAACACCTAGCAACAGACCTCATCACTTATGAGTCAGAGATCAGACCCAGAAATAGGCTGATAGACTACTGTATTAGCCCAAAAACATGCTCATTAACAGGACACGTTACTTAACTTACTCCATTCAGGTTCATGGTGGGGTTTTGTGATACAGAGCAGGGGTGTCAAACATTTTAGTTCAGGGGCCACATGGAGAAAAATGTATTCCCAACTGGGCAGGACTGGTAAAATCCTGGCATGATCATTTAAAAATGAAGACAATGTCAGATAGGTTTTCTTTGTTTAAAAATAGACCGAGCACATTCTGAAAATGTTCAAATCATAATTTGTTTTTTTACACTTACATGTTGCGGGTTGGCAGTATACGATCTTCATTTGCTGTTATCTATACTTTCTGAAGAAATGCTGTGATAATCTTCATCATTCAAATAAGTGGAACGGGGTCTAGTAAGAGCTTTAGTGTTAATTTTTAATCTATCAGAAGAATAAATAATAATATCAAAATCAATTACAGGATGTTAATAATGAAATTTCCTAGTTCATGGGTAAATATTAAGGTGAGCGTGAGGGGTACACTTTGCATCCATCCACAATCTGATACAGATTGAATAGAATAGAAAGTACTTAATTGATCCTTGGGGGAAATTCAGCACCACAGTTCGCTCACAATTGACAATAATAATAATAATAAATAATATATAACATATATTATATATATATATATATATATATACTATATATGAATAATATAAATAGATTCTACATATATTCTACATTTAAGTGCAGTCAAGAAGGAACATATGCATTATACAGTCTGATGGCTGTCGGTATGAAGGACCTCCTGTGTCGTTCCGTGTTGCATTTTGGGAGTCTGAGCCTTTCACTGAATGTGCTCATTCTCTTCGCAAGGTCCGAGTGTAGTGGGAGGGAGGTGTTGTCCATAATGGCTAGGAGTTTTGCAAGACTTCTCTCTGACACCACTGCCAGAGAGTCTAGCTCCACTCCCACCACGTTACTGGCATTATTTACCAGCTTGTCCAGTCTGATTGCGTCCCTCACTCTCAGCCCGCTGCCTCAGCAGGCCAAGGCGTACAAGAAGGCACCTGCCACCACCGACTCGTAAAACATCTTTAACATCTTTGTACGGACGTTGGAAGGATCCTAGCCTCCTGAGGAAGTAGAGGCGTCTCTGTCCCTTCTTGTGGAGTGCCTCAGCATGTTTTAAAATGATAAATGGGTTGTACTTGTATAGCGCTTTTCTACCTTCAAGGTACTCAAAGCGCTTTGACACTACTTCCACATTTACCCATTCACACACACATTCACACACTGATGGATGGAGCTGCCATGCAAGGCGCTAACCAGCACCCATCAGGAGCAAGGGTGAAGTGTCTTGCTCAGGACACAACGGACGTGACGAGGTTGGTACTAGGTGGGAATTGAACCAGGGACGCTCGGGTTGCGCACGGCCACTCTCCCCACTGCGCCACGCCGTCCCGTTTTGACCCATTCAGCTTGTTGTCATGTGTACACCGAGGTATTTATAATCCTTAACCATGTCCACATCCACCCCCGATTGGTCCACAACCAGCTCCTTGGTCTTCATCACATTGAGCTGTAGGTGGTTCTTTCCACACCATGTGACAAAGTCCTACACCAGTGCCCTGTATTCCTCATCATCCCCATCCTCAATACACCCAACTATCGCAGAGTCATTAGAAAACTTCTGAAGGTGGCAGGACTCTGACTGATAGTGGAAATCGATGGTGTAAATGGTGAAGAGATAGGGGGAGAGGACTGTACCCTGTGGGGCCCCGGTGTTGCTGACCAGCCTGTCAGACACACAGTCCTGCAGTCACAAGTACTGTGGTCAGTCAGTCAGGTAATCTACAACCCAGGACACCAAGGTTGCCTCCACCCGCATCGTCTCCAACTACACACCCAGTAGCCCAGTCCGTATGGTATCGAAAGCACTGGAGAAGTCAAAAAACATGACCCTCACACTGCTCGCAGGCTTGTTTAGTAGGGCTGCGAATCTTTGGGTGTCCCACGATTCAATTCAATATCGATTCTTGGGGTCACGATTTGATTCAAAATTGATATTTTTTTTTCAATTCAACACTATTCTCGATTCAAAAATTATTTTTCCCCATTTAAAAGGATTCTCTATTTGTCAATACATAGGATTTCAGCAGGATCTACCCGAGTCTACTGACATGCAAACATAGTAGATTTTTGTAAAAAGCTTTTGTAATTGTAAAGGACAATGTTTTATCACCTGATTGCAATAATTTAAAATTAGTTTTAACTACTAAACGAACCAAAAATATGACTTACTTTATCTTTGTGAAAATATTGGACAGAATGTGTTGTCAAGCTTATGAGATGCGATGCAATTGTAAGCCACTGTGACACTACTGTTCTTTTTTTTATTTCTATAAATGTCTAATGATAATGTCAATGAGGGATTTTTAATCACTGCTATGCTGAAATTATAACTATTATTGATACTGTTGTTGATAATATTAATTTTTGTTTCACTACTGTTGTTGATAATATTAATTTTTGTTTCACTACTTTTGGTTTGTTCTGTGTCGTGTTTGTGTCTTGTCTCAATTGCTCTATTTATTGCAGTTCTGAGTGTTGCTGGCTCAGGTTTGGTTTTGGAATTTGATTGCATTGTTATGGCATTGCTGTGTATTGTTTTGTTGGGATAAAAAATAAAGAAAACAAATAAAAAAACAAAACAAACAAAAACCTTTTTTTTTTTTAAATTGAGAATCGCGATTCAAATTCGAATTGATTTTTCCCCACACCCCTATTGTCTAGGTGGGCGTGGGCTCAGTTCAGCAGGTAGATGACTGCGTCCTCCACTCCCAGTCGAAGATGGTAGGCGAATTGGAGTGGGTCCAGGTGGGGCTTGGCTGTAGGGCGGAGATTTTCCAGGACCAACCTCTCCATGGTCTTCATATGGGAGGTTAGAGCCACCGGCCTGTAGTCCTTCGACGTGCTGGGTCGCGTGCACTTGGGGATGGGGACCACGCATGAGGTTTTCCACAGTGTGAGGACTTTCTGCAGCCTAAAGCTCATGTTGAAGATGTGCTGGAGCACACCACACAGCTGTGGGGCTCTCACAGTCAGGACCCGTGGCCTTGCCTGTGTGGAACTTATTTAGCTGTGCATTCACCTGTTCTGCACACAGACACACTGGGGGGGTCTCAGGTGGTTGGGGGAGGGGTCATCATTCTGAGGGTGAAGTGTTAAGTGGGGGGGCTGTGAGGATTAGTTCGCTGAAGTTGTCAGGGCCGTCTGGCATGTTTTGGGAGCTTGTCAGAACCACGGTGTCAAACCTGTTGAAGAACTCGTTTAAGCTCATTGGCCCTCTCTTTGTCTCTGTGCACCCCTTTACCCCCCGACGGTTTGAGGCCGGTGTTGGTCTGCATACCTCTCCAAACCGCCTTCATGTTGTTGTCCTTCAGCTTCCCTTCCAGCTTCCTCCTGTAGTTCTCCTTGGCCTCCTTGAGTTTGGTCTTCAGCAGCACCTGAACTCCTTTCACCTCCTCCCTGTTACCAGCATTGAATGCCCTCTTCTTCTCATTCAGTATGGCTTTGATGTCTTTGGTCACCCACGTTTTGTTGTTTGGGTAGCAGGTGACCGTCCTTGATGGGACATTTAAATCAACACAGAAGTTGATATAGTCTGTGATGCACTCTGTGAGCCTGTCAATGTCCTCTCCATGAGCACCTGCCAGTCAGTTACCTCAAAACAGCTCTGTAGTGTCTTTTGGACCCCTTCTGACCACCTTCTCACTGTTTTTTTGGTCACAGGCTGTCTTTTGACCAGAGGCACATAACAGGGGTTGAGGTAAACAAAGTTGTGGTCTAAACCGGCCCAGCTCTGGTAGTGCAATGGAGCTATATGCATCCTTGATGTTTGCTTACAGCAGGTCCAGGGTCTTATTTCCTCTGGTGTGGCAGCTGACTTACTGAGTTAAGCTGGGTAGTGATCTGTCCATAGTAACATGGTTAAAATCTCCCGAGATGAAGATGAGAGCTTTAGGGTTCTGGGTTTGTAGTCTGGCTATTGAGCTGTGGATGACGTCACTGGCAGCTGCAGCTTTAGCAGAGGGGGGGATGTATACTGCCATCTTGATAACATGCGGAATCACCTTGGGCAAAAAATATAATCTGAGTCCTACAGCTAACATCTCTATGTTCGGGTCACAGTGGCGCTCTTTTATTGTAATATTAACGGGATGACAATATTTCTTATTGATAAACAAAGCAAGCCTCCCTCCTTTCCGCTTGCCGTTGGTTCGGTCCCGGTCAGCGCACACCGTTTGAAACGCGCACCGTTTGAAACCCGTTTATAGAGACGTTACTATCCGGAACATCGTCGTGCAGCCAAGTCTCAGTAAAACACATTAGGCTACACTCACGATATTCTTTGACTACCGGCAAGCACCGACAACTCATCCATTTTATTTGCCTGACCGCATGTTACCCATGACGACGGAAGGAAGATATGGTTTATATTTCCTTCTCTCCCTCCTCGCTTCTCGAGCGTCTTCCTTTCCCTCGACAGCCACAACAACCACAACAACCAACAACCTCCATAAGTCCTTTTTAGCTCCTCCGGGATCTGGTTAGTTAGCGCTGGGTCTGTTAGCTGGATGCTAATAACTGTTGTCGCTAACAACTGTTCCCTGGTGTAGATGAGGGAGCCTCTCCACTGTTGTTGTCCATCTGAGCTCATCAGTAGTGTCCCCACCGTCCGTAGGACGAACAAAACACTTCTAAACTGCATGGTTAGAAGGGCACGACTGGATAAAAGTAAATGTAGAGTAAATTTTAAAGTATACAAAAGTACAAAGCGTAAAAAGAACAAGAGACAAAAGACAAAGACGGAGCGAATTGCAGCTGCGGCCGTCTAGATTGACGCATGCGCACTTCATGATGCAGTGAGAACCCAAACATTCCTGGTATGAGGCACAGTGGTTTTCTAAATGCGATTTGTCTTTCAAAGGTTTCAGGTTATGTGCATATCAAATTGCATTCATACTCACAATCGATGTATTTGTGGCAATTGGGCTTGAGTTCTCAACATTCTTGGCCACTTTGGCGTCCAGAGCATTCTTTTTGACAACTTTGAACTCGCGGTTCTTGAGTGGGACGTAGCCGTTTTTGAGGGACATTGTGATAGGGTCTCCGTTCTTGCCGTCGAACCACTCCTCAGCTTCCAGAGCTGGGTCGGGCCCGGCCGTGTCAGGGTACAAGTCGTCTTGGAACAGGTCAGACTAGCGGAAAAAAATAGAGTTAGTGTGCTTGACATGTCACAGAGATGAGTTAATTTGTTACCAATGAATACTCACCTTTCGAGGTACAGTCATGACAATAGGCTCACACTTCCTTTCAAGCAATTTATAGTACCTGGTAATGACAAAGTAAAAGCAATTACTCAGAGAAATAGGAGGGGGCAACAGACAGTTTGCTGCTGTTCCAACAGTTCTGTGAGCAGATTGTGCCTCCTAATGGTGAAGCTTGTAATTACACTGGTGATGAGTTGAATGATATAGTGTGTGTGAATGTGCGTGTACATGTCTGTCAATTTGTGTTGGCCCTGTGATGAGGTGAAAACTTGTGCAGTGTGTACCCTGCCTTCCGTCTGAATGCAGCTAGGATAGGCTGCAGCCCCCGCCCCCCCCGCGACTCCGGGAGGGACAAGCGGTGGAAAAAGGATGGATGGATGTTCCGATCAGGGTATTATGCTGCCAATTCCGATTCCATTATTAACTGTACTGTTTTTCGAATGATTCATTTTGAATACTGTTGACTATTTAACAATATAAACACAAAATTTAAACTAGTTACTTATTTTCTTTTACTACATGCAATTTTTTGATCAAAACTAAATCACTAGTACCCAAAAACTAAAAGCAAGCATCACCATGTGCTACTCATTTAAATCATTTGGGTTTTTCCACTAAAGTCCTGTTGTGTCCAGGGAATTATTCCGAGTTTGTAAACGTACACAAAAATAAAAAATAAATCAAATAATGTGGAACCTCGATTTACGAATGCCTCCATTTGCCTCCCTTTCGGTTTATGAACTTTTACATCGCGCCAAATCTGCCTCTGTGTGCGAACCATGTTTCGCCGTACGAAAGCTTCATTCATATATTTATTTTGTATGCTGCTTGAAGCCAATGAGAAGCTGCCATTTTGATATCCCTTCCTACACATGTGGGCAAAACCATATTGAAGAGGCAGGGCTCCTTTTGTCACATCCTGTTTACGACCTGTATAAAAGAACGCTGCCATTTCAAAGAGCTTCGATCACGAGCGACACTTCTGACAAGTTTATTTCCACAATTGTTGTACTTTGCGCCAGTCGCAGCTGTGTCAGCCTGTCTTAGAGATCACTTTGTGTGATCAGAAAAACTTTAAATGTGTCCCAACTCTCACAGTCTCACTTTACAGCTTCAGGTTGCTCGACAACCCCTCAGAGGTAGCATTTTATCTAATTAGTCTTCAACCTGCGGGCCCTTCAGTGCAAGGATTTTATCAGCAAAGTGGGGCTTTGTTCTGCAGAAAGTCTTTGATTATGATAAGACCGAAAAAGATGCCACAGCGGACCTTTATCACAGCGAAAGAGAAGGCACTACTAGGACGCAAGCCGATGAAGGATCGCCTCACACTGCGAAATTGTGCTAATGCTAACGGTGACCACGTGAAACCACTGCTTTTTTATAATTAAGAAACTAAAGGTAGAATTATCTTGACGTTTCGCGGCTCATCCGAGTGGGCTTCATCAGTTTGTGATGAAGCTACAGAATTAGATTGGTCAGATCTAGTCCCTCAATCTAGGATTAGATATGCCCAATCTTAGTCTATGAGCACGAATTGATGAAGCCCACTCAGGTGAGCGGCGAAACGTCTTCTAAGACAAAACAGACAGTCCAGTTGCATCGATTGAATGCCCTAAGATGACAATGACCTGGATGAAGGACAACATTCATAGATATAAAAGGATTTTCCTTTTATTGTTTTTGGAACGAACCCAACAAGACTTGTGTGTGCGTGTTGACAGTTAAGATTGCTGTAATGTTGTTGTGTTTATTTGGATAAAAAAGATATTGAGAGTTTACCCCCATTGTTATATATTTACAGTATGTAATATGTATTTATTTATTTATTAGTGGTGTAAAAATAATCGATACAAACTAATAACTGATTTTAACTTGAGATATGTATACATCGTTTTGCAAGCCGCTGGATCAATCTATATAGATTATGGATCGGTAGATATTTGGTTGAAAAATCAAACCAGTTGCTTGTAGATCTATTAGAAAATATGGCCTGAGGATTTCTGTGACGGGCTTCACGGTGGAAGAGGGGTTAGTGCGTCCGCTTCACAATACGAAGGTCCTGCAGTCGTGGGTTAAATTCCAGGCTGAGGATCTTTCTGTGTGGAGTTTGCATGTTCTCCCCGTGAATGCGTGGGTTCCCTCCGGGTACTCCGGCTTCCTCCCACTTCCAAAGACATGCACCTGGGGATAGGTTGATTGGCAACACTAAATTGGCCCTAGTGTGTGAATGTGAGTGTGAATGTTGTCTGTGTTGGCCCTGCGATGAGGTGGCGACTTGTCCAGGGTGTACCCCACCTTCCGCCCGATTGTAGCTGAGATAGGCGCCAGCGCCCCCAGCGACCCCGAAAGGGAATAAGCGGTAGAAAATGGATGGATGGATGGATTTCTGTGACGACGCAATACGTGAGTACTGTTCTCATTTGCGACTGACGACACAGCAACATTTGAAAAGAGATGGATTTCTGTGACAACGCAATAAGAGAGTACTGTTCTCATTTGCGACTGACGACACAGCAACATTTGAAAAGAGATGGATTTCTGTGACGACGCAATACGAGAGTACTGTTCTCATTTGCGACTGACGACACAGCAACATTTGAAAAGAGCACCGGGAGAATTTACGAACACCAACCCCAAATATTAAATTTAAAATGTGGTTATTGTTTGGATTTGTTTTAAAAAATGGTCCGTTGGATAAAAGCATGGCCATTTGTACCGTTTGGAAAGCAGGGATAAAGTAGCGGCAGCTCGACTAATCTGAGCACACACCTGTTGTGACGGCATGAAGACACTAAAGCCGGCGATAAGGGAGCTAAGGAGGCTAACTAGCAGACCTACTAACTGATTTAAAAGACTTCCAGCCCCAACTTAGCCAGACCTCTGCGAGGTAATCACATCTCCTACTACACTATTCATTAGGGATCTATACCAAACTCTGCTATATTTTAGAACCGGTTTTTAATTGACAGTGAAGATTGTAGACTAATCATACTGCTTCCGGTATTTTTTTATCCATACGATGGCTGTAATGACACGCTGTCACATTTGGTTCAGCTGCCGCTTCATACACATCAAAACAGCTTGTAATAAATACAAATAAGAAGCAACACCACACTTAAATTTGTAACACAACAATTTGTCTTCAAAAATTTAAAGTTAAACGGGATCTTGACTTTTCGTTCAAAATCATAAGAGACAACGGATGTATTTTTTTAATGCATTCGAAATAATAGATGAATATCAAGTATTGGAGCTTCTACACTGAAACTCCTGTTTGGTTTATGTAGTAGCACTTAATAGATTCTTGCACTTGTGTTACTGTGGTGTTATAACACCTTCATTTGATACACAGCTTGCTATTTAATTGTTGCTACCTAAGCAAACAACAGTAAATACATGGTAGCTTTTCCAAAAAGTATTTTATTTACATTTTCTTTTCTTTAATTTGTTGGCTTGACATGCCTTGAAGTTGATATTTCTACTATTTGCTCATAATTAATACATGCACCACCTGTTTTGTACGTGTATATTTAAAAATAACACATGACAAAGATTTGACGTGATACATGATGCATTTAATTTTCTGTTCATTATGCAAAGCTTCTATCTGCATCGAATTATATCGCATCGATTTGTAATGTTTAAAAAGTCTGGTTAGTGAACCATATTGTAACCCATGTATCAAGATTCATATCAAATCGCCATTTAAGGTAGAGCTGCACGACCCATCTACCTTTCTTAAATTTTACTAAGCACTTGTTTTTTGTGTTGTTTTAAGATGGCTTTGTGGTTAGCTTTATTATATGCAGCTATTAGCTAAGCTTAGCTATTAGCAAAATGTTTAACCTTGTCTTTCAGTAGTAACGTTTCTTGATAACAATATTTAAAATACTAAGAAATGCAGTTTATTTTCCGTGCTAAGGAGAGCGTCTCCACACAGTATGTAGACACTTCCACGGAGAGAATTGGCGTTTGTGATCGGTATGAAAAGGCATTAATCGTCAATGGCAATCACAAACTTTTTCACAAAAATCGGCTGATACTGATCGATAGCCGATCGATCAGCAAGTACCCAGTATTTGAAAATATCTTAAAAACCATAATGTCACTGTCAGGAAGAAGAAGAACAACAAAATATCTTCCAAATTGAGTCGCCTTACCTGGCTATTTCACACTTGTTGACATCAAGGCCCCTCTTTGGCATGCACCCCATGCCCCTCTGAGACTCCTTGCTGACAAAGGTGCTCAGGTAGTGAATGTACGGTGACTCGTCTGTGATTTCAAAGTAGCGGATGCTGCAGTCACCCTGTCAAATGTGCAATTTACATTTCAAATTAGAACAACTCATTTCTGAAATCATTTGTTTTGGTTTGGGAGTCTGCTGAGTGCCAAAACATCTCATACCTTTCCACAAAGGTAAACAATGCTGGTGTCTGGGTCATAAAAGGGCAGAAGCACGCCATTGCTGCTATCCAGCTCATTGACGGCTATGGCCTCTTCCATGTTTTTCTAAAAAAAAAATAAAAAAAAAAAATTAACAACTTAATAGATAATGCATGAATGAACGTTGATTGTGATAAACTAAACTAAGATTTGACGACTTAAATGACTGACTTTTAAGTTGGTTGAATTAACGTCCCTGATGCAATGTGATGCGTAGTTGAACACCAAAAAGTCTTCATTTGTATAGTCCACAGTGTGGACAAAACACAATTTCCTTGATCAATTACATTAACATTTTCTTAAACTGAATGTATATTTCCTAAAATTCATTTTCATCTAATGTAAGAATATTTGAAAAAAATAGATATGTCAATATTATAGTGAGCAGAGAAATACAGCCAAGATGAGGACTACATGGATGCTTGTTTACACTCCATTTTGTTTTAACTGCTATCAGAAATCATTAATCAACAATCGATTTCACAAAGGCCTCCCCATTATGTCCTTATCTGTTCTTACTTTATGCTATAACAATGTTTTTACTGTGCAGCCTCTGGGTCCATTAATAAAGCAATTGAAATGAATCGCCCCTTGAGGGATTAATACATGTGTGATTGATTGATTGATTGAAACTTTTATTATTAGATTGCACAGTTCAGTACATATTCCGTACAATTGACCACTAATTGAATTTTTAATTATTTTTTTTCTTGTTTGGTCTCAAAGGATGAATCTACACAACTTTAACGGTAAGCAAGTTATTTCACTGATATTAAAAACATGATTTTAAAAAAAAATGTCCCTATCTCCAAAGACTTATATTCGGCTAAATACATTAATACCTCTGGCAATGTCCATAGAAAAATTTTTTTTTTTAAGATATAGTAAAATCAACAACGCAATTGCAATACAGTGAGCAACAGTGTACATTGCGCGTCATACCGTGTCCCAGAGGGCGATCTGTCTATCACTCATGCGACTGAAACCGGTGGTGAGCACTTTTCCATCAGCCATGAAAATGGCCCTCATGGGGCGAGCACCATCGTGTGCCTTTTCCTTCTCCTGTAAGAATAGTTAATATGCTAATTTCAACTACGTTTTTTAATTTTGTTAAACACGCATTTTTTTTCTCCTGATGTTTCCTTACGACAATTATCTCCTCTTTGCGTGGGTCAATAACACGGACAGACTTGTCTTTGCAGGAAGTGCAGATGAGGCTTCCGTTGCGGTTCCAGCAAACGTTGTAAATGACATCAGGATGCACAGTGTCATCCAGGGTGATCATGGCCTTGCCCGTCCCCACGTTCCAGATCATGATCACGTTGTCACACCCTAAAATAAACAAGTGTGATTGAGTTAAGAATGATGAAAAACAATCTCACTTTTATGTTGTATTTCACTCATGATTAGGGTACTTTTATAGGTACCAACCGATCAGTTCTACCGGAAATCGATTTATGTAAAATTTAATCGGTTCTATATTTCAGAACCCTTTGCTTAACTAACGTGTTACGTCTTTTTGCAAACTGGCCCGGACTCAAGCACTTGGCCGGGAAACAAGAAGTCAAGTACTCGGAATTTACTTAGTCAGCCTACTTCTTGGTAATGTTACAATTTTCCATACAAAAAGCAAGAAGGCGGCGCTCAAGACATACAGTAAGGCTCCACTTTTTTTAGAATGTGCTAGCTCGATGCTAATTCACATTGGATTTGCAATACACATGATAAAGACAAGCATTAGCGATTTTACATGGCGATTTCAACACCTCCACATTTGGCAATAAAACTACAAATAAAATGCATGTTACAAACAAACAGCTTTTATGTAATAAATACAATATTAACAGTGTAAACACTTTGTAGAGCTGAACAACAACAAAAAAACTGGCACGTTCAACTTAATGGAAAGACTACTTCCTGGCTATGCCAACACACTTCAGCATACACACTACCACCATCTAACGGCTTGGAATTGCAACTGCATGCAAAGTATTCAATAAAGTACAGTACAGTACATGCAAATGAGACAAAGTAAGTAGAGATCACAGCTCAGTCTTAAAAAAAAAAAGTTGTGTTTCTTTTAAAGAGATGTTTTTTTTTTGTTTATTTCTTTTAAACAATTAATGAATGAATCTATAATGAATTTTGTCATTTATGACCCATGATTATTGTTTTAAATGTTGGATACTTGTGTTAAACAATGCCAAATTATCAAATGCATGCACAATTCACAACAAAGCACATTCAATAAATTGGTAACATTAAATACCGGTTATCGATTCCTGGGTACCTGGAATTGGTATCGCATCAAATCAAATGTGAAAAGGTACCTATTCCAACTCATGGTTTCACTTTGGGACAGATGATTCAAACATAAATCAATACATATTAATCTAGTCCCCTGTGTTGTATAACGGTATAAACAAGAAAAGTTCTCACCTGCACTCAGTAGAACATTGCGCGCTGTAGGGTGCCACGTGACTATGCCAACTCGCTTGGAGTGTCCTTCCAGTACCACAGCAGGCTCAGACATGGGACTGACGAGGCCATTCTCAGGAATTTGCCACACCTTTAAAAAGAAAAAAAACCTTTCACAGATAGAATCTACAGCAGGGCAAACATGAGACTGAATCGTAGCTTTAATCTAATATAATGTAAACTATATAATAGCTGATCTATTACAACTAGTGGCTCTACTGTAGTAAGAATACAAGTAAATAGATTACAAAAATAACCAGAGGGGGGCAGTAGAAACCAGGAACACATCTGGCTGTAGACAGTGGTAAAAGATTGTAAAAGGCAAAGGAGTGTTCGCATTTGCACTAAACCCATCAAGGAAATATGACCTGTCATAATGACGATTGTTTCTACAGACTTGTCAGTGGATCGATCCTTCTATACATGCCGTGGTTTATTGAGAGTAATTTAATGGCTTGTGTGCACTGACTCACTTTCAATTAGAGAACCACTCCCTGCCCTTAATTATGGTGCCTACCTTACTCTTAAAACAATGGACAAACTGGCAACTAGCCTATGAAAACTAAAAACAGGGAACCAATTTCTCCTGCAAGTTAGTAATAAATATAGGGCTTTCACATCCTGTCAAACCGGATTTCCCACCACCAGGTAGGAAATGACTAGTGACATATTTTAACCATGTTGTATACAACAATAGAACAAGCTTCTTCAGGGCCAAATATGGACATAATGAGAAAATAACAACTATGATCCTAAAAAAGCTGGTGACCTCAGATTAAACCAAATAATTCACCCACTGTTATTTCTGTAACATATTTGAGTCTAATCTAATCCAACGGGTGAGGTCCACACCCATGTATGAGTTACAACAGGCGCCTCTTTAGCAAAAAAAGCATGGAGTTTGTCATTTCTTGGTAAAAGAATGTGTAGTGCGTTTTCATATACGGTTGCTTTCCAAAACGTAGTACATACATGGACAGAAGATATATCGATTCTACAAACTGCCCATGCATTAACTAGATTGTACGGTAAGGCACTTCACTTGCAGAGTCAAAACAAATATAATAAGTGTTAAATAACTACATAAAATACAAATGGTTCCATGTGCAAAAAATGCTACAGGTAGAGTGCATTAACTGAGACTGTGTCTCAGTGAATCTACAAAGACATTAAACCAAGTCACAGAATTTCTGGAATTGAACAAAATAAATACAAACTCTTCTTGGTATCAAATATCTAATTTGTTATTTTCACATGTTAATACTGTGCCAACTCAACAAACTGAAGTAGGACCTATTCAAGAGGGTTAAGTTACTCCCTGTCTGTATGCATCATTGTGTTTTCATAGAAAAATAAAAGCTGTGCAATGCATTAATAATTTCAACAAGAAAAGTATATAAACTTAAGACTCACAGTATTGCAGAAAATTAAATCGCACACTGTTCACTTTCTTTACATTTCCACGGAACAATTTTTACAGAACTGTATCAAGGTGCAATGTCTCATGCAGCATTCTAAGTGGGGTTACCAATTGTTTATTTTCCTCTGAAATCAGGTATATTTTAGCTTTCACAAGTGCATGAATTTCAGGTGTCACATACGTGGCAGACAATTTCAGGATGTTATTTGAGTGCTTGTACGTGAGCCTTGAGCCGAACTTGTTTTATTGATGCTCATTACAGAGAAAAGTTGCTCACACAGATATGTGGTTTCCCGATACTTCCATGAATAAATAAGTGGATGATAATTTCTCTTGGAACACTGAGTCTATTTTTCTCTTTGACAGAGACATTTCGAGGTAATGAGGGTGCCAAAAAACGGGGTGTTTAAAGCAGGTTTCATGTTGTGTTGAGGGGGTGGAGCCACAGTTCGCTTTACTGTGTACCTACTAACAGAATTGCTATTGCCGCATTCAGTGGACACATTGAGAAAGGCAGTTTCTTTCATTTGAAAATGAAGCTCACTTTTACACTTCCCGAATGTCATCTTGCGGGCCGGATTAAACCCTTTTAGTCGCAAAACTAAACTAGTAGTTTGTAGCATCTTCTGACAAAATGTTTGCCTGCCGGCGATATGTTTTTGACAAGAGGTGAGGAAAATGATTGATTCTCATATGAACCACGATTAGAATATAAACTATTCGGAATTGAAAGACAAAAAGGTCCAACTATCGATTTACATATATTAATAAAGTAATAGACAGTTCTAAAATATGGCATTCATGTATTTTGTCTTGCATGTATTTTGTAATATATATTTCATAAAGTTGCATTTTTTTGTTTATATTCTAACTCAAAACAATTTTTATTTATGATATAATACACAAGTTAAAAATGTCAGTTTTTTTATAGATATAAATACACAAGTATATGCATCTTTTTTTTTTATATTCTATAATTTCAAAAAGTAAATATTAAAAAACTTAAACATGCAAAACACACTTTTATAGGTTCAAGTAAACGGTGAAGAAGATGTTACCATCACTGAGCAGTCTTCTGAGCCACTTGCGATAACATGATCATTGTGGGGGCACCAGTCAATGTCCAACACTGGGCCAGTATGACCGCACACTGTGGGGTAGGCTTTGTCGATACGCCCCGTCTGTAAAGAAAAACAAAAAGGAGCAATGAGGTCAGAAGCCAACTTTTGGTTTTGTCATGGTTGAGTAAGTTTATTTTGAAAAAAACCCTGAGTAAGTTCATAAAAATACATGTGACTAAAGCATACTCTAACAATTCTCTCCACCTGTGGAAGTTTTAAAGAAAAATTTAAATGATCAAAAGTCACCCTCTGTTAAACAGAGAAAAGTTGTTTGTACAACCTGACCAATTGCATATGTCTATAGCTTTGACCAAAAACTACCAACTACCTGTAATAAACAAATATTCACATTGTTCTACAATACTGCATCTTGTAGCGGTCCTGCCAAAGATACTTTCAGCCCTGTTTATTCGGATCCACTTAGGCCTAGGTGTGTAGAGCCAGCTTGGAATCGGCAAGCTTGGAATCACAGCATCCACCTGAAGATTATTGGATAACCTGCTCCAAACCCTGAAGCCACAGCAGCTGCCCCTTAAGTCTTACAACACATCTCTTGCAATTGTGCATATATTTGAAGCCAAAAAGGATTTGAAGGCTTTACAACAGCTGCACAGCGGGCAAACCGAGATTAGATCTTCCCCACTGTTGAACCACACACACTGCTTAAGGCAGTACCTTTAAAATATTGTTTGTTTGGGCCCAAAGGGGGGCATAACAAAAAAATAATTGACAACCATTGGCTTAAGAAAATATATTCGCAGCGTCTTCAAATAGTCAAAGGATGCAAAATGAGGCTTAAGTCTCACTCTCCACATCTGTCATCTAAAAATACACACTTTACATAACCCAGTGACGGACAAAGAATTTTCATCAAATGGAAACACATTTTGTGTCTCTACTTAAAGACCAACTAGTTCCAACATGCTTAGAGGTAGGAGTCGAGTTCAAACAGAAATTTGAGTATGAGTAACCCTCATTGAGGCAAAGAACAGGAAGGACTAGGGGAGGGGTCGGCAACACAAAATGTTGAAGGAGCCATATTGGACCAAAAATAATTAAAACAAAATCTGTCTGGTGTTGCAAAATTTTTTAAGTCTTACATCCGTCTTACAATGAAGGCAACACACATACTTGCCAACCTTGAGACATCCGAATTTGGGAGATGGCGGTTGGGGGCGGGGTTTGGTGGTAGCGGGAGTGTATATTGTAGCGTCCCGGAAGAGTTAGTCCCCCAAATGATTCTGGGTATTTTTTCTGTTGTGTTTATGTAGTGTTACAGTGCGGATGTTCTTCTGAAATATGTTTGTCATTCTTGATTGGTGTGGGTTCACAGTGTGGATATTTGCAACAGTGTTAAAGTTGTTTATACGGCCACCCTCAGTGTGACCTGTATGGCTGTTGATCAAGTATGCCTTGCGTTCACTTGTGTGCGTGTGTGTGTAAAAGCCGCAAATATTATGTGACTGAGCAAACACGCTGTTTGTACGGAGGAAAAGCAGACGTGATGACAGGTTATAGAGGACACTAAAGGCAGTGCCTATAAGGCGCCCCCAACATTGTTGCCCGGGTGGAAATCAGGAGAAATTCGAGAGCTTGGTTGCTCCGGGAGATTTTCGGGAGGGGCACTAAAATTCGGGAGTCTCCCGGAATAATCGGGAGGGTTGGCAAGTATGGCAACACATGATGTACGTGTCTATATTAGCCGACTCTCAAAATGACCGTCGCAGAAGACGCAAATCATCTTTCACAGAAATGTAATATTTATTCTACACATTTTTACAAAATTAGAAAATATTACTAAAACGGAGGCTGCTCAGAGGGTGAGAAAAGTCCTGGAATTTACTGGGTTAGAATGGCCGCCTAAGGCAGGGGTCGGCAACCCAATACATTGAAAGAGCCATATTGGACCAAAAATACAAAAAACGAATCTGTCTGCAGCCGCAAAAATTAAAAGCTGCATATAAGTTTTATACTGAAGGCAACACATGACGTAAGTGTCTATATTAGCTTTATTACCCTACTATCAAAAGGACTGTCGCAGACTGAAACAAATCTTCGTTGACAGAAATGTTGAAATTTAATATTCTACACATTTTTACAACATTAGAATTCATTAGTAAATCAGAGGCTACTTAGAAGGTGAGATAACTCCTGGAAATGACTGTCTTAGAATGGCCAAAGGTATAGATGTGTGTGTCCAAGTTAAAGAAAACGGCAGGCTGTCTTCTTTTAATAGATTTATTAAAATTTTTGGCAAGCTAGGTAATGTTTGCTGTGATTTTGAACAACATGGCACACAAACAACTATCTGAAATGCAGCCAATATTACATACAGATATGTGTCATGAGACATGCAAAACTAAATTATACACAAAGAGTATAAAAGTAAAGGATAATAAATTAGCTCAAATATACCTACAAATGAGGCATGATGCAATATGTACATAAAGCTATCCTAAATAGCATGTTAGTATTGATTAGCTTGCAGTCATGCACTGACCAAATATGCCTGATTAGCACTCCCATAAGTCAAAAACATCAACAAAGTGCACTTTTGTGCAGTCACGCACAGCATGAAACTTTTGGTGGACAAAATGAGACAAAGAAGGAGTGGAAGATTTTACATGTAAACAAACTGTTGAGTCACAGTCCACACTATGGTGAGTTCAAGAACCGCCGAAATTAGTAGGACAAAACGATGTTCCCCAAATACTCTCATCAGTGAAACATACACACAGACATATTAAACAGTGGGCTTTCCAACAATTAGGAAGGTTTGTGTCATGTTTGTCCTCAAACAAAAAACATACAAATACAAAAAAATGATTTCCCCCTCAATCTTTTTCTCTGGCCTAAGGAAACGGCAATTTTGTCTTTTTTCAGTGGATTTATTAAAATCTTTGCAATCTGGGCAGGATTTGCAGTGCTCTACATCAACATGGCACACAAATATCTTAATGTTGTGAACGGGTGAATCTATGATGTTTATTATTATTTTGGACCGTGTCCGGAATTTTTTTTTTTTTTTTTTAATTGTGGTAACGCCGTCACAATATATATTGAAACACTGTACATTTTCAAAAGATTGACCATAATTTTGGAAAGGGTGAGTGAGGCGTGGTTTAATTATCAATCAGGGAACACCTCCAAAATCAAACGTTTTGCAAAAGGACTCAAAAGTTATAAGTGATTGTGGAGCAATATTTACACCAAACTATATCCAATACATAGACAACAAGGACGTGTTATAAACGCAGAATCAGATTTATCATTGCTCCCCTTTAATGTATCTTGTAATGTATGCTTGCATCTAAATTGGAACTGCACCTTTTTTTATTTTTTTGGCTATCATTCACAATCATTATGAGAGGCAAGAAAGCACACACTTTCTTTTAGGATTTTATTGATAAAAAAAAGCTTGACCGGTCTAGCCTTCAAACCCCCAAAGACAACTGCAAAACCCTCCAACCTTTTGTATACACACTGCAAGTATATATATATATATATATATATATATATATATATATATATATATATATATATATATGTGTGTATATATATATATATATATATATATATATATATATATATATGTGTATATATACGTATATATATATATATATATATATACACACACACACATATTCACACTATATATATAATGTAGTAACAGACACATCCATAACAAAATGTAATATGTTCAACATTTGCTGTATTTTAAACAGTATAATCAGACTGACTTCTTCTGCGCATTGATTTCTATTTCCATAGCAGCGCACGTCTGGCAATGTGGGTTCATACTTCCGGTTACAAAACGGTTGTTTGTCTTCTGGTAATGGCAGACTTTTGGATACAAAACTGTTTGTGTTCTGGTTATGGCAGACTTGGTATCAAACAACAAAGACGACTGCTTTTGGTGAAAATGAGGATTCACACAAGAAATGCGCGGATAGGCAATTATATCATCCGCAACCACATCACCAAAGTTGTAATCCACCCGCCGTCCACCCGAACCAACATTTTATCAGAACTTCAACCGCCCGCCACCCGCCCATTGAAATACATCAGAAGCCGGCCACCTTTACCACTCAAAGAGCTATTTAAACAGTTTCACAGAGTAAAGAAGACAATGGGAGCCGCTAACGCTCTCGCGAATATCCAATGGTGTTCATCCTGATGACAAGAATAAGGGCACGCTGTGAAGCCATTGCCTTTGACACCTTCAACATGTACAAACCGATTGTTAGTCCAGCAACATGTTGTATACAGCTTCCGCAATCACACGTACAAGATTGAAAGGGATATTGGGTGATACAGAGTACACTGATGGGTGTGATATAAACAATTTTAACACTCTTACTAATATGCGCCACGCTGTGAAGCCACACCAAACAAGAATGACGAACAAATTTCGGTACAACATCCTCACAGTAACACAACAAACGCAACACAACAAATACCCAGAATCTTTTGCATCCGTGACATTACCTGAATATATTTTACACCCCCGCGCCCCCAACCCCGCCCACATTACTGACGCACGGGGGGATGTGGGAGGTGGCGGGGTTTGCTGCAGTCCAGACCTGTCTACCATCGAAAATGTGTGGCGGATTATGAAGCGTAAAATACGACAGCGGAGACTGTTGAACGACTGAAGCTCTACATAAAACAAGAATGGGAAGAATGGGAAATAATTCCACTTTAAAAGCTTCAACAATTAGTTTCCTCAGTTACCAAACATTTATTGAGTGTAAAAAGAAAAGGTAATGTAACACAGTGGTGAACATGCCCTTTCCCAACTAATTTGGCACAAGTTGCAGCCATGAATTACTAAGTTAATTATTATTTGCACAAAAAAAAAAGTTTGAGTTTGAACGTCAAATATCTTGTCTTTGTAGTGCATTAAATTGAATATGGGTAGAAAAAGATTTGCAAATCATTGTATATCCAGCCAGAACTTCTCCACCTCACACACTAGCTCAGGCTCCTTTCCCCCCCAGCGACGTGATATTCCACGTCCCAAGAGCTAGCTTATGTAGCAGAGGATCGGACCGCCAAGTGCCCTGCCTTCGGCTGCCGTCCAGCTCACAACGCACCCGACCTCTATGGCCCCTCTCATGAGTGGTGAGCCCATTGGAGGGGGGACCCACGTTGCCTCTTTGGGCCGTGCCCGGCCGGGCCCCATGGGGACAAACCTGGCCACCAGGCGCTCACCATTGTGCCGCAACTCCGGGCCTGGCACCAGATGGGGGCCCCAGTGACCCGCGTCCGGGCGAGGGGAATCAGTGTCTTTGTACTTGCATTCCCAAAGAAGTCTTTGAGCTGCTCTTTGTCTGATCCCTCACCTAGAACCTGTTTGTCTTGGGAGACCCTACTGGGGGGCATAGAAACCCCCGGACAACATAGCTCCTAGGATCATTGGGACACGCAAACTACTCTACCGCGGTAAGGTGGCCCCAAATAAACCAGAAAAAATGTCCCCAGCCAGCTGGACCAAAGAGGCCACTGTCCATCAAGTGAGTCACACTTTATATTGATCACGCGTGTTATTACAACTACAGTACACACGCTGTCTGGCTTGCTGTGCACAAACAAAACATGAAATGTGGGCTAATACTTTACAGATATTGTAATATGATTGTTCATGTTTTTCAGTCCGTACAGATTGGTGTCCAATCGCAGTGTTGTGCATTACAAACACATACGCGTTTCGTGCTGAAGTAGAAGCTAGCTTATCCCTCGCCGTGGTTAGCTTTTACGGCTAATACCAATGCACGCAAATGTCGGACTACGATAGAAAAAGAGTTCCTCAGTGTTTGCTTTTCCAATAACAATGTCGTTACAGTTATGTTATTATATAAGTTATGGAACGTAAACAAAAGTATAGGTGACAGTTTTTGAACGTATTTATAAAGTGATTTAGAGTTAGAATTGATTTCTCCGATTAGCTGCATTGCTAACTACCTAGAACATTCACATTTTTACAGTACAATAAAATCAAGAACATTTGGTCTTTGTTTCTCATAAAGAAACATTTGATCTTTGTTTCTCATAAGGATTGTCAAAAATAAGCAAATTTCTGAAAAACGGGCAGTTCCCCTTTAAATTAACTGGTGATTATTAGTATTACCTTGTAATTAGAAACGGTAATACAAACTGTCAGGACTTTTATCTAGGTTTATCATTAATACCGGTAATAGTTGTCATTTTCTTGCAGTAAATTGAACAGGAAATTACAGACCTTACCATACCAGGTCGACTGCATATTGACTTTGTACATACAAAATGGACTTTGTACATTGAGGAGTAGTCTGTTTAATGACCTGCACAAATGATTAGGGTATTCCCACTGCTCCTCTTTTCCATTTCTACATAAGTGCAAATAAGTGTGAAAACAATAGTTAGTACAATCCAGAGCACAGCACTTTTCATAAGCAGGATACTGAGGTGCTGCTTTTTTAAAGTCCCACAATGTGAAGACATTTGTTACACCATGAACAGTAGATATGACAATAACTCTAATCATGCATCTCACAGAAAAAGTTGGGCTGTGACACATATTACAACTCCAACTACAGTGATCAAAGTTCAGAGTATGCAAGACTGAGCTCTGTGTGAAGTAGGAAAATCACAAGATCTTGTTCAAACCTCTCAATGGAATCTGCCCTGAAGGTGAGAGTCGACAAAGCAAACTTCAACCGGCTATGCGAGCCCTAAGCCCATATTGCATCACATTACCATTATTGATGAGAAGAATGCAAGGAGTCATTCATTATTTACATAGATAATCACATGATGTATTTCTGGGAAGAGGTGTCAGAATCAAAGTTGCACAGACAATGACCTGCTTGTCACTTTACACAAATCCAACATTTCTCACTAGTCAATGCTTGAGGACCATCGTCTTTAAAACCCAAGCAGGTTAGTTCAATTCAGTTTAAGTTCAGTTCAGCTCAGCTCAGCACAGTTCCAGTTTATTTCGAACATGCATACGATACCATGTAATGCATCTCATATTTCCAGTTGCTTCATTACAGCACGTCCCAAAGGGAGTAAGCAAAAACTGACCTTATTTAGTCCAACCCCTTTTCACACATAGCAATTTTATCCAATTTCTTTGTTCTCTGAAACTGAAAACTGAATAAATATACCAAAGTAAATAAATATTAAATACATAATCTTTACCTAAAAAAAAGGGGTTCAAGATATTCATCATTATTGTTCTTTTGTGTACTTTGTGAACATTTGTAGTTTTAACAGTCTCTTAAACTGAATCATATCGGTGCTTTTTTTATTTATTTATATGGTTGATCCATTCCATAATTTAATTCAACATACTGATATACTGAAGGTATTCAGGGTTGTAGGGGCAAACAAATGTTTTAATTTGATTTTTCTCTAAGGTGGTACATTCCTCATCTTTTGTTGAGAAGAATTGTTATACATTCTTGGGTAGCAGGTTATAGTTTGCTTTGTACATCAATTTAGCTGTTTGCAAATGCACCAAATCGTTGAATTTCAGTATTTGAGAGTCAATAAATAAAGCGTTTGTATGTTCTCTGTATCCAACATTATTCTAATTGATCTGTTTTTGAAAAACTTTTAGTGAATGAAGCGCTAGTTGTTTCCCCATATTTCTACACAGTAACTCAGATATGGTAACCCTAGCGAGCAATAAGGAATATGAAGTGATTTTTGGTCCAGAACATGTTTTGTTTAATTCATTATTGACGTGTTTCTTGCTACTTTGTTATCAATATTTTTACACATGTTTTCCAATTAGTATTATCATCTATTATTACACCTAAAAATGTGTTTTCTTTAACACTTTCAATATCTACTCCGTCTATTTGTATTAGTCTTTACCTTCTACTGTTATCAAATAGCATTACTTTAGTTTTACTGAGATTTAAAAATTGTCTGTTTTTGTCAAACCATATTTTTGATTTGTTCATTTCGTTTGTTATGTGTATAAGGGCTGGGCGATATATCGATATACATGATATATCGCGGGTTTGTCTCTGTGCGATATAGAAAATGACTATCGTGATATTCGAGAATACGTTCTCATGCAGTTGCTTTTAGCTGCGAGCATTACACTAGAGGCTCTCCTCGCGCTTTCCTGTCTTTCGTTCTCACAGACAGAAAGCGCACCTTCTTACACACGTCACATACTGTCACCTCATATGTCACATACTGTCACCTTATACGTCACGTCATACGTCACATACGTATACGCCCTCGTGGAGCAGAGAGGCAGCAGCATGGGTAACGTTAGCTGTGATGCTAGCAGAGCCGTGCAAGTGGTAATAAGGGAGAAAGAAGGTGCGAATGAAGGAAGAAGTAATTCCCAAGAAAAACAGCAAGGGGTCCATCGTCTGGTGGTGGTGTGGCTAATGGGAATGTCGAACAGACAACCGTAGTAAGTCAAGCATGCGGCACAAGCGTTGCTATAAAAAGTAGCATTACTGCTAATATTTAGCATCATTTGAAAAGTCACCTGCTAGAGAATGAAGAGTACTTACTTCGTACATCAAAAACTCAGTCGGAGCCACACTCCATCAAAATGCTAAGGCAAACATTTCCACATCAACACCGTGAGAAAAAATAGAATTTAATAACGTCCGTAGTAACCTACCACATAGCGAAGGACGAACACTATTTGATTTCCTATGATGCAGGTCATTTTTATTTGACACTTAAAATGTCTGACAATCTTGCACTTTTTGTTTTGGAAATGACGTGAACGTTTGTGGCACTGCTTAATAACTGTTTAATAAATACAGTTTTGGTCAATTGACTTAGTTGTGATTTCCTTCTCTGCATGAAAGTTTAAGAGTAGCACATAATACAGTATGAAGACGAATGTTTTAATGTAGACACATACAATCGTCATACTTCTGTGATTATATGTACAGTTGTGATCAAAATTATTCAACCCCCACACAATTTTGGTGTTTTAGCAAGTTGGACATTCATTCCGTATTTTGTTTAGTCATATCAAATAAAGATGTGTCAAATAGACAAATGCAACTTAAATTGTAACACTGTATTTTACAAAATACCAAAAAAGGAAATTTTCTTAATATCTCATTGACAAATTTTTTCAACCCCCTAGTTACATGCATCTTTAGTACATAGTAGAACACCCTTTGGCAGTAATTACATCCTTCAAACGTAATACATAACCGGACACAAGCTTCTTGCAACGATCTACAGGTATTTTAGCCCATTCCTCTTGGGCAAAGGGCTTGCATGCTGCAACTGCCTTCTTCAAGTCCCACCACAGGTTTTCTATAGGATTTAGGTCTGGCGACTGTGAAGGCCACTCCAGAGTCTTCCAGTCCTTCTTCTGCAGCCACTGTGATGTTGATTTAGAGGTATGCTTGGGATCGTAGTCATGTTGGAAGGTCCAACGTCTCCCAAGCCTCAGCTTCGTCACTGACTTCATGACACTTGCAGCTAATATATCCTGGTAGGAAATAAAATTCATAATGCCTTGAACGCGCTGGAGATTCCCGGTACCTGAGGCAGAGAAACAGCCCCAGAGCATGATTGACCCCCCACCATGCTAAACAGTAGGAAAGGTGTTCTTCTCTTTGTAAGCTTCATTTTTTGTCCTCTAGACATAACGTTGATTCAGAGGCCCAAAGAGTTCCAGTTTTGTCTCATCACTCCATAGAACAGTTTCCCAAAACCTTTGGGGTTTGTCCAGATGATTTTTGGCATACTGGAGTCTATTTTCTTGTTCCTGGTAGTCAGAAGTGGGGTGCGCCTGGGAGCTCTGGCATGGAGGCATTCATCTCATAGTGCGCGCCTTATTGTCGGGACGAAACCTGCGTTACCCCCTCTGCAATGTCCTGTTGTAGTTCCTCAGCTGTTAACCGGGGGTTTTTCCACCACTGTCCGCTTCAAATACCGGACAGCAGTTGCACACAACATCCTCTTTCTACCACGCCCAGGTAGTGTTTCCACTGTGCCTTTAGCTTTAAACTTGCAAATTGTGCTCCCAACTGTGTCTCTTGGAATGTGTAATGTCTTTGCTATTTTCTTATATCCATATCCTTTCTTATGAAGAGAAATTACCTCCTCTCTTGACTTCTTTGACCACTCCCTGGACTTCACCATGTTGCAAATACACCATTGACCATCTACAAGAAGCTGAGCGTCAGTCTTTTGCAATCAGTTTAATTGTTGCTTGTCGTGGTTCTAATCACATCTACAGGTGTTTTCAACACCTGATTGAAAATACCTTATTCAAATTCTGTTCTTTTCAATCAGTTTAATTGTTGCTCGTCATGGTTCTAATCACATCTACAGGTGTTTTCAACCCCTGATTGAAAATACCTTATTCAAATTCTGTTCTTAAGAGTTATGATCTTCAAGGGGTTGAAATATTTTGTCAATGAGATATTAAGAGAAATGACACTGTTTGGTATGTTACAAAATATAATGTTGTAATTTATGTTGCATTTGTCTATTTAATGCATCTTTATTTGATATGACTATAAACAAAATACGGAATAAATGTCCAACTTCGTAAGACACCAAAATTGTGTTGGGGTTGAATAATTTTGATCACAACTGTATCAAGTGATAATTCAAGTCCAAGGCAAAATATCGACATAGGTATCGTGTATTGCGATATGGCCGAAAAATATCGAGATATTAAAAAAAGGCCATATCGCCCAGCCCTAATGTGTATTAGCTTTTGTGTGTTCTCTCCTGAACAAAACGGAGTTGTATCAGCAAGAGCAGACTGACACTTCCACCAGACTTCTGCGTTTTTCAAATACCACACTTTGGCCCCAGGCAGCCCTGGTATTACTAATTACAGCAGAGGGGCAGCTAGGGTGTCAAATACAACATGCTTTGAGGGGTTAATGCCATGTACGTCTAACCATCCACAATAAGGAATTCTAGGGTTTTGCCAAAAAAGAACAAGTGGTAGAAAATGGATGGATGGATGTCTAATACTGCCAGAATAGTAATTCGATAACATAATACTCACGAAAGCCACGTGCGCAAGTGACCTCGCTATTTGTTCCGACTGCTAGTTAAAAGCTTAATTTAAAAGTAACTAATACAGACAACATCGTGGCTAGTAAGTAGTAATCAATGGTCGTAGACAATGTTGGAAAGTTTTCCATACCTAATGCTGTATAACACAAAATTATATTTTTAGCTAGTTTCAGCAGTTGAAATGTTAATGCTTTTAATTTGCTTAATTGGTAACAGACTTTTACATTTTTGTGGGAGACTTCAGTCTAGCCTAGTATAATATATTTTCCAGCTTGTTACCACGGGCAGAAAGATGTTTCAGCAAAAACTATCCATCCATTTCCTACCACTTGTCCTTTTTGGGGTCGCGGGGGGTGCTGGAGCCTAGATAAAAAAAGAATTAAAAAAAAAAAGAGACCAGAACTTTTCTTTAATTTTTTTTACATCAAAATCAATGCAGTCTTAGTTCCGAAAATCATTGATCAACACTCTTCCCAATCAATAGCTTCAACCCTTGAACATCATTCAAGGTTAATATTAGACAAAGCAATCTAAAAGTTTTGTATTGTTCGATTGATCATTGGAGCCTTTCTGCGCATGCCCCAGTTTCTTGTGCAGCCCTTAACAACAAAAAATTCACGACATAAGACGAAGCCAGTTGAAATAAGTCAATTTGAAAGCAAATTAATAAAATAAAAGTAAATGTTCAATATGTGGTGAGAGTATTGTAGATAATACACACACACACACACACACACACACACACACACACACACACACACACACACACACACACACACACACACACACACAATCAAACGTATCATTGAAGATTATTGATATTGATTACGTGCCTATCGCGATATACTGATATAATTTTATCGGCCCAGTCCTGGAAAAAAATGTAAACGGGCCTCAGGTGAAGGGAACATCCATCATTAAGTACTATTGAGTGCACATTTGAAAACACAAGGTGATTAACCTATTTCGGCTGAGACATTGTTGGAGCAGTTTCTCGGTTGATGGGTACTTGTTGTATAAACAAACTCAAGAGACACAGTGATCCCTCCCAAAACACCAAAAGAACAACTACCGTATTTCCTTGAATTGCCGCCGGGGCGCTAATTAATTTAAAACCTCTTCTCACTCCTGCGCTTACCAAATGCATGCGGTAAAAGTAAGCATGCGCTAATTATTTTAAAACCTCTTCTCACTCAGGCACTTACCAAAGGTATGCAGCAAAAATTTGAGTGTGATGTAAGCTTGGACCTTAAATCCTACTGAATAGCTCTTAATCTTCTTCCCTTTATGCGATTTCAAATTACCGGTATTGAAATCAGCCTCCTCCATTTTGAAAATGATGACAGGGGAAGTTTATGCGATTTCAAATTACCGGTATTGAAATCAGCCTCCTCCATTTTGAAAATGATGACAGGGGAAGTGCCACTCGTGACATCACGAGTTTGACCAGGCGGTAATACTAAGCATGCGTTAATTATTTTAAGAAGCAAGTTTGACCCGGCAGTAATTTAAGGCAGGCGCATACTATATGCCCTGCGGAAATTCAAGGAAATACGGTATTTCAAAAGAAAAAGTATTTGGAAGAAGTCTTGGGCAACATGTATTCCGATAATCCCAACAAGTTCAGTTGTTCACTTAAGTTTGCAACGTCTTTGAGTAGTTGAAAAATTTAACATACTGACATTAAAAAAATTAAAGAAAGAGGTGCCAATGCTGTAAATGTAATTAGGGATGCATGATAATGGAGATTTCAATCAATGCTGATAACGGAGAACTTACAGGCCTTTACAACCGATAACCAATATTTATGTATATTTCTGTCTGTACAAGATTTTGTGAGTATAATTTGACAGGTCACACTTTTGCCCAAGATGTAAAAAGTAACAAAAAAATTATACAAATCTATTGTACGCTTAAGGATAGTGTCAACCAATTTATTTTTTTTAATTTAACAATAGTTTGACTACAAACACACTTCCTGTAATTCTGACCCATGCAAAAAATTAGAACCAATGTGTAGAACTAAAAAAAAGGAATTTGAGATTTTCACTTTTCAAATATTTGATAGACAAAAAACAAAAAACTATGTATTCAACAACAAATATAAAAGAGGCTAATAGAACTAAGCCAGTAAGATTCTGCAAAGCCCTTAGCAACAACATCGAAACAACTCACGTCTTGATTGAGAAAAATAAAAAGGTAAAATTACTTTTCCCTGACAGTAATTTAATAATGAAATAGTGCAATAGGTTTCTGCCCCTTAGAAAAGGTAATATTTAATTGAAAAATATAAAAAATATAGGATTCAAATAATAAAGTGCCTTTTTCTACTAAGAAATCAAAAAAGTTAAGATTGTTACCTGTGCCTATGAATTAACCACAAAGTTAATTAAAAACAACTACTCATTTTGCTGTTAAGCTTTTCTGGCCTATGGCCTTTTCTTTCAAACTGTTGCCACCTAAACGTTTTCACATCAGTCCTGTGGCTTCACATTTGCGGAGGTTGCTGCTATCAACACAAGGTCTTAAATTTAGCAGCATAGGTATAGGTAGGGCTGGGCGATATGGCCTTATTTTAACATCTCGATATTTTTAGGCCATGTCATGATACACGATATATATATCTCGATATTTTGCCTCAGCCTTGAATTAACACTTGATACATATAATCACAGCAGTATGAAGATTCTGTGTCTACATTAAAACATTCTTTTTCATACCGCATCCATATATGCTCATTTTAAACTTTCATGCAGAGCAGGAAATCACAACGAAGTCAATTGACCAAAACTGTATTTAATAAAGTTATTAGCAGGTGACTTTTCAAATGATGCTACATTAATACATGCTACTTATTATTTGCACCTGGCTCGCTGACAACAAGCTATCCATACACTTAGGTAAAACAGAATTCATCCTATTTGGGTCCCATATCAACCTTAAGAAAGTCAGTGATTTCATTATAAAAGTGGGTGACATTGTTATCACCAGGAAAGATGAGATCACCTACCTAGGTTCCATTCTAGAGGCTAATCTCTCCTGTGATAAATAGGCAACCAAGGTAATCAAAAAGGTCAACCAAAGAACGAGATTCCTCTACAGAATCTCCTCTCTGGTCAACAAAAGCACCTTGAAGATTCTAGCGGGAACTCTCATTCAACCCTTTTTCGATTACGCTTGCACCTCCTGGTACCCCAGCACCTCCAAAACCCTCAAATCTAGACTCCAAACATCCCAGAATAAGTTAGTCTGGTTACTTTTACACCTCCACCCCAGATCCCACCTCACTCCAACCCACTTCTCCAAAGTGGGATGGCTCAGGGTGGAGGACAGAGTAAAACAACTTGCACTGAGCCTAGTCTATAAAATCCGCTACACCTCCCTGATACCGAAGTACATGTCAAACTACTTCCTTAACGTAAATGACCGCCATAACCACAACACCAGGGGGAGCTCCACAAACCACGTTAAACCCAGATTCCGATCTAACAAAAGTCTTAACTCATTCTGTCTTTATGCCACATCAATGTGGAATGCACTCCCAACAGGTGTAAAAGTAAGTGCATCTCTATATTCCTTCAAAACCACTCTAAAACACCTCCAGGCAACTTCAACCCTTTACTAATACCCTCCTCCATTTACAGCCCATCTCCCCGGATTATAAATAACCTAATGTAAATAATCAAATGCACTTCTAATGTACTTAATTGCTCTTATGCTATCTGAACTCACTATGTTCTCTGCTGGCTGTACATATCCTACTGTAAGACCTACACTGTTTCAATGTCCATTTCTCTGTTGATGCAATTGTTGATGACTGAAGTACTGATATCAACCAAAGCTCCTCATCCCACCCCCCGGATTGTAAATAATGCAAATAATTCATTGTATATGCTATGATGATTAACCTGTGTGATAACTGTATTATGCTGATAGTATATATTTGTATCATGAATTGATTAACGTGGACCCCGACTTAAACAAGTTGAAAAACTTATTCGGGTGTTACCATTTAGTGGTCAATTGTACGGAATATGTACTGAACTGTGCTATCTACTAATAAAAGTATCAATCAATCAAGCAAACATATTAGCAGTCATGCTACTTTTGGTAGCAACGCTTGTGCCCCACACTTGACAAATTAAAGTTGTCCATTCAACATCTTCCCGCTTGAAGTCGAACCACCGCCAGACGATGGACCCCTGCTGTTTTCTTAGAAATTAATTCTTCCTTCATTTGTTACCAGATTTGCACCATTCCCACTCGCACGGCTGCGCTAGCATCACCGCTAACGTTACCCAGTCTGCTACCTCTCTGCTCTGTGAGGGCGTATACGTATGTGACGTATGACGTGACATTATGTGACGTATGTAAGTTTGTGCGCTTGCTGTCTGTGAAACGGAGACAAGAAGGAGTGGGAATAGCCTGTAGTGTAATGCCCGCAGCTAAAAGCAACTGCGTGAGAACGTATACTCGAATATCACGATATAGTCATTTTCCATATCGCACAGAGACAAACCAGCGATATATCACGTATATCTATATATCGCCCAGCCCTAAGCATAGGCAGCTTTGTATTGTTTCCATAAATCTACACATTTGTGAATTTTAAGGTGATTTATCAGATTTTATTGTGTTTTAACCCTACCCGTGTGCATTTCTGCAGAACACATTTTGCAAACCACGAGTGAAATGTTTTTTCTGACATGGTGAAGAAAGCCCACACCGGTGGTAAGCTTTTATTATTAATCGGCTCAATTTATCAGTTGATTATTTGGTAACACAATTATCAATGTGATGTCATAATTGCCACTATCCGACTAGCCAATAATATTGTGCATCCCTATAAAACCATACTACAGGCAATTACAATTTTATATGACTGGCCATCACTTAAAAAAGTAGTTGCACAGCAACCAGTTGGACTTTGGAAAAAAGATGATACATACACACACCACTGACAAACCAGTTAGACTACAGAAAGAAAAGTTCATTCAAACACACGCACAACTGGCATGAAAAATTAAGGAACATGATTCCTCCAGGCAGGACAGGACATTATTTTCTTTGACACAAAAAGGCCTACACACTTCCTGCCTAGTCCAACGTATGATTCACACATGGTGCTTCAATAAATGCTGTTCAGTTAGGTGAAACGGAAAATTCCACTTTTAAAGTCTCAGTGTATTGGACGCAAACAGCTGAGGTTATAGGAACAGTCACATCAAACTACAAAGGCCTATAGTAATGAGGTGAGGTCTAATATGACAAACAGGATGCCCGCCGCCCACTGACAAGACAAAAATTAAGAGCGAATGGAGTAGTGAATTGAACCGTTTGCATTACAAGAGAGATTAAACTAGTCCAATGAAAACATTTGAGATTAACTCTTTTGTTGTCATAATTTGAACTACAGTTCTTAGATATGCTTTTACTGATCGGGCACCAATATTAACAAAATAATTTAACTATAACTTATCTTTGATGGGGATGTCAAACACATAAAAATCCACGTGATTTCAAACCAATTTACTCATGTCAACCACTCTTCATATTTAGGCCTGTCCCACAATTCACATATGGACTGACACTGCACAGAGCAGCCAATAGGAGGCAGAGAGGAAATGGTCCTGGGAGGCTGTCAGGCAGGGAGCAGATTTGACCATATATGGTAAAATCTGCAGTCAGCAGGACTGAATTGGAAGAGCACTCGAGGAAACACTGAAGACTCAATTCAAATAGGATTGTCGATCTGTTCTGTAGACAGCATTTAAAAAGGAACCTAATAGTAGAATTGGGTGGAATACTGTAGTGATGTGGCTTTATTTTATGTAAAAAAACAAGAAAAACCCAGGGGGGGTTGGCAGTATGCATGCATGGAACTGGAGCTGTAGATTGCTTAGACAAAACAGGTAGGGCAGGAATCCACCATGCCTTGCCAGGATTAAGGCTCAAAATCCAAATGAACTGCAACAATATAAGTATCGGCATTCCACTCTTCACAGTGAGCCAGAATGTGAGTGGAATCATCAGAAACGTTTCACTAGCTTAGCTGTATTCACTCCAACTTCCTTCATATGGAAATCAGGGAATAAATTAGTAGACATCCTGCTAAGTGAGACAAAGGATGAGATTGAAGGCATGAGGGATGGGAATGACATGTGATCAGCTGGACATCTGATGTACTCTGCATAAACCCCTGTGTTCCAATAAGAGGAAACTACAATAGACATTGCTATGCTGAGTCACAGAGGCTCCCAGAAAAAAACACAACAAACACACTGTTTGTAGGATGTGCCATTAACAAACAATTTTTTTGACGCTTCATAGCACATTAAACATTATCCCTCATTTATGTCACCATTACAATCCTTACAATCTGTGCACAATAACACGTGGTTTTACTATGAAGGGGGAAGGCGCATCATCACACCTCTGCCTCCCCCAACGCTGAATTGCAGTCATGACAAAGGGTCATGCTCTGAGAAAGCAGAAGACAAAGGACCCGAGCAGCTGGTTCCTCACACGGGACAAGAGGGCAACACAGAACAGGGCTGATCGGGTTAGCCAGACAGATGCACCCTGACATTAAGGACATGGATGTGGATCCTTGAAAATAAAATGTAAATACATATAATAATTATAAAACTACAACTGATCAGATGTTATCCTTAAGCTGGACAAACAGAAGACTATGTACAAAATACCTTCATTATTTTAATTTAATTTACTACAAAAAATATTGCAATAATATTGCAGCGAGTCCCTTTCAGACATGCCCCACTTTTCAGACCATAATTGCCAGCTGAGGCTACACTCAAATGTCCCAGTGGAGTTGGAAACACAAACAAAGAGCATACCAAGGTGACTAAAATTAAAAATTGAAATTAAAAATATACATGTATACATTTTAAATGTGCAGTCATTTCAAATTGGTATTGCGTCTATACAGCTTCTCTCTCTAATGTGCAGTGCAAAGCAGTAAAGCAGATTGGGCGATCAATAAAAAGATATGTGCTCCCGTCATAATGATACAATTATATATATAGAGACTGAAAAAGAAAACATATTTCTCACGTTTCACTGCCTGCCAGCTTGTACTGTGGTACCTCAGCTTACAAATTTAATTGGTTCTGTGAGGGGGTTGTAACCCAAAATACGATCTCAAATCACTGTTCTCCAATAAAATACCTGAAATCAATTTAATCTGAAAAACTAACTTTTAGATAAACTGTATTCTGGTAACAGAAGGTGACAAAAATGCCATTTGTTTACAACTGAATGGAATCCTTACGCGGGGGGGTCCGACTATTTTGGACTGGTTAATTAAAATGGTAAATGGTTGTACTTGTATAGCGCTTTTCTACCCCTTTTTAAGGAGCCCAAAGCGCTTTGACAGTATTTCCACATTCACCCACTCACACACACACACATTAACACACTGATGGTGGGAGCTGCCATGCACGGCGCTAACCAGGACCCTTCAGGAGCAAGGGTGAAGTGTCTTGCCCAAGGACACAACGGATGTGATTAGGATGGTAGAAGGTGGGGATTTAACCAGTAACCCTCAGATTGCTGGCACGGCCACTCTCCCAACTTTGCTGGTAGTAGTTGATCCACAGCAATCTTTCTTCCACACAATACCTCAATGCTAACGAGCAGACATTACACAACTGTCGTTGGTTTTGACAGTTAGGATTGCTCGTTTGCACTAAAATACTTGTTTTTCTCACTATGAAACCATCCTTGCCCAGGCACACCCACCTGGTTTTTGGAGTATAAATATTTGAGGTTTTGGCACAAGCCACTGGACTAGATCTGACCAATCTAAGTCTATGCGCATAGACTGATTGATGAAGCCTACTCGGATGAGCAGGGAAACGTCGTCTAAGACAAACCAAACAGTCCAGTTGCGATCGATTGGATGCCCTAAGATGACAATGACCTGGATGAGTGAGAACATTCATATACATGTACTAAAAACAATACAATTATTGTACTAGAACAAACTACAGTAATTGCATAATGCAACATTATAATGTGCAGCGGACTTTGATATTACCTCGATATTACCTGTCAGCTGCTACTCAGTCAAACACCCCATCAGCAGCTTTTCCATATTCTCATGGATAAACGTCCACAGTTAAGAAATATTTTTAATGTCAAGCATGCTAATGTCATTCTTCCGTATGGTGCACTAGCAGTGCAATGCTCAAACTAGTTAGACAAGCCACTTACGGTCATGTTTCACGATGATTTATTTGTTTCAGTGAATATTATCTGCTTCTCAGCACTGTCCTTCACACTAATTTTCTTTGTTTCCATGGACGGAAAAACTCAATGTCTTTGCTTGCTATGACCTAACAAGCCATCAAATGACACACAACATGTTTTTTGTGGGTCCTTGACACTCATGTCAACTAGTGGTGAACAGGCTTGTAAGCCGAATTTCTACCCTCAACCTAAAAAAGCAGGGGTCACCAACACAGTGCCCGCGCGCACCAGGTAGCCCATAAGGACCAGATGAGTAGCCCACCGGCCTGTTCTAAAAATAGCTCAAATAGCAGCACTTACCAGTGAGCTGCCTCTATTTTTTTAATTGTATTTATTTACTAGCAAGCTGGTCTCGCTTTGCTCGACATTTTTAATTCTAAGAGAGACAAAACTCAAATAGAGTTTGAAAATCCAAGAAAATACTTTAAAGATTTTCTTTTCACTTGTTTAAATACATTTATTTTTTTACTTTGCTTCTTATAACTTTCAGAAAGACAATTTTTGAGAAAAAATACAACCTTAAAAATGATTTTAGGATTTTTACACACATATACCTTTTTAACTTTTAGATACCTTCCTCTTCTTTCCTGACAATTCAAGTCAACTATTTTTCTTAATTATTATTGTAAAGAATAACAAATACATTTTAATTTAATTCTTAATTTTAGCTTCTGTTTTTTCGACTAAGAATATTTGTGAATTATTTCTTCAAACTTATGATTAAAATTCAAAAAAACTATTTTGGCAAATCTAGAAAATCTGTAGAATCAAATTTAAATCTTATTTCAAAGTCTTTTGAATTTCTTTTAAAATGTTTGTTCTGGAAAATCCTGAAAAAATAATGATTTGTCTTTGTTAGACATATAGCTTGGTACAAAAAAAAAATTTGTTCTGGAAAATCCTGAAAAAATAATGATTTGTCTTTGTTAGACATATAACTTGGTCCAATTTTTTGTTATATATTCTAACAAAGTGCAGATTGGATTTTAACCTGTTTAAAACATGTCATCAAAATTCTAAAAATAATCTTAATCAGGAAAAATTACTAATGATGTTCTATAAATTCTTTTTTGAATTTTTTCAAAATGTTTCGAATTAGCTAGTTTTTCTCTTCATTTTTTTTTGGTTGAATTTTGAATCTCAAAGAGTCGAAATTGAAGATAAACTATATTTCAAAATTTAATTTTCATTTTTTTCGTGTTTTATCGTCTTTTAAACTGATCAATTAAGGGTTTTTTACATAATTTATTCTCTACAAAAAACTTCCGTAAAAGGAAAAAAAATGTACCACGGAATGACAGACAGAATATATATATATATATAAATAATTATTTATTAAAGGTAAATTGAGCAAATTGGCTATTTCTGGCAATTTGTTTAAGTGTGTATCAAGCTGGTAGCCCTTCGCATTAATCAGTACCTAAGAAGTACCTCTTGGTTTCAAAAAGGTTGCTGACCCCTGACCTAAAGATAACAATTCACCAAAAGACAGCACACAGCCCATTGACTGGGGCACTCGTAAGCCAAGGTACCACTATTTGTAAGAAGGGTTTGGTTGGAGAGAAACCATTACCACCTTTTTGTCATCTTGAGGAAACTGCAAACCACTTACAAACCATTACTGTATTACTGGAACAAGGCATGCAGAGGCCCGAGTGTGAAACCAGTGGAGCAAAGCTTCAGTACCATTGCCACATTGTATGAGGCTCTGAAAGGTGTAAGTTCTGTGTTGACAGGCCTAAAAAGCCTCGTTCCAATGCCACAGCCCTCTCAGGCCCACACTAATAGTTTAGGTAAATCTACTTGAAGTAATAAGAACAGCAATTTGTTGTAGGAACTTTATGATCGATGATACACGCAGCATGCCATGCGTGTTAGTACAACTACAGTACAAATGCTGTCTGGCTAGCTCAGCTGTGTACAAACAAAACATGTAATGTGGGCAAATACATTACAGATACGGTAATATGATCATTTTTTCAGTTGGTACAGATTGGTGTTGTATCCTAGTGTTGTGCATTACAAACTCAAACGCGTTTCATGTTGTTGTAGAAGCTAGCTTATCTTAGTTAGCTTTTACAGTTAATATCCTATAACGCCGATGTGTTACAACGATAGAAAAAGAGTTCTTCGATGTTCGCTCTTACAATAACAATGTCGCTCTACCTTGTTTGTCATACAGGTTATGGAACGTAAATTAAGTATTGTTGACTTTTTTTATTTTATTTTTTAAATTGCATTTTGAAAGTGATTTAGAGTTGGAATTGATTGCTCCATTAGCTGCATCGCTAGCCACTTAGAACAAGCAAATTTTTGTACGTTAGAAAAGCAAAGAAAAACAACCTGTTTGGTCTTCTTGTCTCTCATGATTGTGAACAATAAGTACAATTTAAAAAAATGCATTTCCTCTTTGAGACTCATTTGAGTAATTTAATTTGAATGAGGTCTTACTTCCTTTGTGCATTATAGTATGAATGTTTCCTGGCCAGTATTAGTTACTGTATTTTCTGGACTATGAGAACACATCCACTAAATTTCAGAATATTTTCTTTCAGATATTAGCCACACCGCAGATATATAAGCCGCAGATATATACATTGTGAAATAGTTAACTACACAGTAAGATTCTGTACCATAATTGTTTCCGAAGGCTGCCTGTAACGCGGCAGTAAAATAGCTGATCAAACAAAACAGAAGTCATCGTTATGGACCCTGTAGCTGCGAAAGCTTGCCCTCCAATCATATAAACAGACTCAATAACTCTCCGGTGACGTCTTCGTGAGTATACAGAGGAATTGGTGAAAATGAAATACAAAAAGAATGTCGTAAGTTAACATTCGCCTATGCCTATTAGCAAATGCTAACAGCGCTAGCGTCATTACATTACTAATACACGCACAAATATGCATGAAAACACTACTACAGACATCATGCATCAGACAGTTTAGTAAGTAAGAATTGTATTTGTTCTCTGAAAATTACAAACGTTGCTTGGAGTGATAAATGAAAAATCCGTTCGAGCAAAAACACTATGGACGCTTATTTTCGGTTTACGGAATTAAAACAGTAGGTACATTTTCAACCCCATAATACCTGCAAGTGAGCCAACTCGTAGAAAAAATGGGGCCATAGCACAAGCAATAACACACAATTTCAGTACTTTGCTTGGGTTTAATGCAAACTATTGAAGACAAAACATTATGGCCGTTAGCGAAAACAAATCCATAAAAAAGCTGTTGCGTCCTAGCTGCAGGGTTCAAAATCTAGGAAAAACAGAGGCTTATAGTCCAAAATTTATGGTAGGTCATATCTTTTCATTTTGGATTTGGTTTCCTAGTGGCACTAAAAATAAGAACACTCTCTGAACACAAAACTTTTCTTTTTCAAAAACTTTTAAAAGAAAATAACCAATAATACAGTAATAATTAAAAGGTGGGATAAATAATTGATTTTTAGATGCATCACAATTCGGACATTGACGATTACGGAATAGATTAGTAAACATCAATAATCAATTCATATTTTGTAAACAAAGTAATGCAGACTGTTCTAAAAGTTATTTTATTATAGGGCACTTGTGGTCCAATTTTGTACACATCTTCATTTATTTAATGAAAATTAAAATAACTATCTTATTCCAAATGAATTGGGGTTCTTTTTAAGTTGCAAGTGATAAATGCTTATTTAGTGAAATGAAAATAAATGTAAAACTGCATCAATATACATAAATTAATGATGCATCAATAATCAATTTTTAATCAAATCTTAACTCCAGAATTGTAAACAAATTGTTAGGTACCCAAAGATTCTCACCTCTGGTAATACTTATCTTACCTTGTGAAGAGGAAGGACAAGGAAGGCTCCACCGCCGCTGGCTTCAATAATTATGGCAACAAATTTGGGATTAACTGCACAGAAGCCGCTATCCCATGTGACTCGAGAAACCCGGATATCATCATAGCACTGATCATTTTTCACCGCCTGGCCAAAGACGTGACGGAATTTGCTTTGCCGTACAACACCTCGTTTCATATCTGTAAAAGACAGGACAGTGTTAGTTCTTCCCAAAGAGGCGTGAATTTGTAATGACAATGTTTTGAATTAAAAATGTCCAAACCTATACTAAGGAGCATATCCAGTGTAAAATGGTAAGCCATAAACACGCTTCACTCATTTAAATGTGCAACCAGCACACAGATAACATACCAGTGGTAGTAAAACATACGAGTGGTAGTAAAACATACCAGTGGTAGTAAAACGAGCGCCCATTTAAAAACGACACTAAATAGGCCACAAAAGCTGCACTAAAGTTAAGCTATCAACATGTGAAATAGTCTTGGGTTTGGTTAACGTTACATCTTGTTCCATTTTTTGACACAGCATATTAAAAACAGCATTGGATGCATCATATTACCGAAAAATAGGATGTAAAACTTGTTTTTCAAGATGGTTTTGGACAGTGTGTTAAAGTGAGTGACGTGGGTGAGCGATAGAGGCAATGGGGGTGGGAAAATTCAAGTATGGTCACAACACAAGCAGGAAGCTCTTCCTGAAAGGATATGGGAGTGGAGTGTCCAAACTCCTAACAGACCGCATTTTTCAATTTGGCTGACATTCACATGACATGTATATTTTAACTGTTAACAGGAAAGGGTAACCCACATGTGAAACCTCGCAACACTGAATGGGGGAGTAAATCATTTACATTTATTTAAGAAATCTTTGGCACATACATAGTTTAAAGCGCAAAGTGTACAAACAGTTAATAAGTATGAAGGTACAAACCCCGTTTCCATGAGTTGGGAAATTGTGTTAGATGTAAATATAAACGGAATACAATGATTTGCAAATCCTTTTCAACCCATATTCAATTGAATGCACTACAAGACAAGATATTTGATGTTCAAACTCATAAACTTTTTTTTTTGTTGCAAATAATAATTAACTTAGAATTTCATGGCTGCAACACGTGTCAAAGTAGTTGGGAAAGGGCCTGTTCACCACTGTGTTACATCACCTTTTCTTTTAACAACACTCAATAAACGTTTGGGAACTGAGGAAACTAATTGTTGAAGCTTTGAAAGTGGAATTATTTCCCATTCTTGTTTTATGTAGAGCTTCAGTCGTTCGACAGTCTGGGGTCTCCGCTGTCGTATTTTACGCTTCATAATGCGCTACACAAACCATGGGAGACAGGTCTGGACTGCAGGCGGGCCAGGAAAGTACCCGCACTTTTTTTTTTACGAAGCCACACTGTTGTAACACTTGTCTTGCTGAAATAAGCAGGGGCGTCCATGATAACGTTGCTTGGATGACAACATATGTTGCTCCAAAACCTGTATGGACCTTTCAGCATTAATGGTGCCTTCACAGATGTGTAAGTTACCCATGCCTTGGGCACTAATGCACCCCCATACCATCACAGATGCTGGCTTTTGAACTTTGCGCCTATAACAATCCGAATGGTTATTTTCCGCTTTGTTTTGGAGGACACCACGGCCTCTGTTTCCGCTTTGTTTTGGAGGACACCACGGCCTCTGTTTTCAAATATAATTTGAAATGTGGTCTAGTCAGACCACAGAACACCTTTCCACTTTGCATCAGTCCATCTTAGGTGAGCTCGGGCCCAGCCAAGCCGGCAGCGTTTCAGGATATTGTTGATAAATGGGTTTGGCTTTGCATAGTAGTTTTAAAGGCCTACTGAAACCCACTACTACCCAAAACACAATCTGATAAATTTATATATCAATGATGAAATATTAACATTGCAACACATGCCAATACGGCCTTTTTAGTTTATGAAATTGCAATTTTAAATTTCCCGGGAGTTTTTTCTTGAAAACGTCGCGTAATGATGACGTGTACGCTTGACGTCACGGGCTGTTAGGAAATATGAGCGCTGCGCACACACACAGCTAAAAGTTGTCTGCTTTAACCATATAATTACACAGTATTTTGGAGATCTGTGTTGCTGAATCCTTTGCAATTTGTTCAATTAATATTGGAGAAGTCAAAGTAGAAAGATGGAATCGGGAAGCTTTAGCCTTTAGCCACACAAAAACACGGTGATTCCTTGTTTAAAATTTGCGGAGGTGAATCTTTACTATGGATCACAGCGAACATGGATCCCGACGAATGTCAACCAGCAGGTTTCGGTGAGAAAATTGTGGTAAAAAGTCGCTTCTTACCGGAGATCAGCTGAGCTTGTGCCGCCCATAAAGCTGCCGTCGATTTCCCCGAGACACTGCGCGTCAACACACCCGTGGACACACCCCTCCGACAATCCGGTACTGTTAAATTCACTAAAACACTAGCAACACAATAAACAGATAAGGGATTACCCAGAATTATCTTAGTAAATGTGTCAAAAAATATCTGAATTTGTCCCAATGCAATCGCGTTTTTTTTTTTTAACTAGTTTTTTTTCTTCTTTCTAGTCCGTCGCTATCAATATCCTCAAACACGAATCTTTCATCCTCGCTCAAATTAATGGGGAAATTGTCGTTTTCTCGGTCCAAATAGCTGTTTTTGTTGGAGGCTCCCATTAAAAACAATGTGAAGATGTGAGGAGCCATCAACATGTGACGTCATCGTCTCCGACTTCCGGTAGAGGCAGGGCTTTTCTCTTAGCAAGCAAAAGTTGCAAACTTTATCGTGGATGTTCTCTACTAAATCCTCTAAGCAAAAATATGACAATCTCGCGAAATTATCAAGTATGACACATAGAATGGACCTGCTATCCCATTCATTCATTCATATTCGATAGAACACTCGATTACTAAACTATTCGATAACTGTACCTCTACACTTGATGCATGCAACTATTGGTCACACACTGTGTGCCTTCCGTACATTGATGGTTTGGGGGCTTACTTTCTTTTAGCGCGGACTAATGTATTGCTTTTCCAGTCGACCTATGATGTCAAACCAAAACAAGGCATATGCGGCTCTTTACAAGTCAACAGCCCAGTCCGGCTTCTCAAAAGCCAAACAAGATCAGATTAAGGTGTTTTCCATGGTTTGTAGGATACTTATTTAGTGCCAAACTATTTAGTGATGGAATCAGTCAGTGATAATCCTAAACTCTTCCCAATTCAAATATGACTGTCGCAGTAGACGTACAGTCTGAAGACAAAAAAATACCATAAAATTATCATTTTTAATATATGAGCTGAGAGCTCAAAAGTGCATAAAACTACATCAGCCAGTGACAAATACAAGCAAGTCAAGTCCAATGTGTAATTCTGCTACCATCAACTATGAACATTAACCATTATTTTGCAGAAATGTAAGCATCTCTACATTTTTGGAAGGAGCTTCCAGCTGTGAAGCACACCTCCCAGACAAGGGGGAGGCGTGCAGCCTCTGAGCTCATTTTCTGGAGAAGGAGCTTGAGCGCTAATCACTACTTAGCATAAATGCTAACATGTGCTGGACACATTTAAGTATTCCCCATTACAAATATCATACTCCAATTTAAATTTAAATAAACACATTGCTGTCTGAGCAACTAGGATATTCAAATGGACACAATGACCCTAAAGGCACAGAGTGATCCATCTATAGGCAGAGGAATATGACACAGACAGAAGAAATTACCTTGCGTTAAGTATCTTTTGGTCAAATCATATGAGGGCACAGTTATGTGCTTTATTGCCTCCTTAGCCAATAGTTGACCGTGATGGGCAAAGACAGGAGGACCCCCAGAGCCCGAGGAAATTACCTCAGAGTAAAGCACCATGACACCATTTTAGCAGGGTTCTGTGCATTCCTGTTTGCACTGATCATTGGCATTGCTTAAACTCTTGCATAAAACAGTGCATGTTTTGTGCAAAGAACGCATGGCCAAGAGAAACTTGGGAGAAATAATGACACAATTAAAAGAAGTGATATAGGGCCTCTTATTAATGACATGAAGATTTCAATTCGATACAACTTGCTTCTACCGCTCTCTAAAAACCAGCCCCATTAACCTAGGACAAATGTCTGGTTTCTAATAAAAAAAAAACATCAAAGTGTCTATAAAACGTCAAGACAAGGCTTTACAAAGATTAATGCTAGGGTGCACCAACCTGCTTCATGTCATAGCAGTAACAGGAAGGACAAAGGCGCCTCATCAACTTTACTCCTAATATAGCATGAGACGCTGAATACACAAAACACGAAAGCAAAATCTCTTAGAGAGTATCTATCTGGATTAGGTATGTAAAAATCATTACAAATTAATAACAAATCACTGTAAACTGTAGTATCACCGTTTCCAACTAAAATTACAGTAAACCCGTGATTAACAACTACACTTGCCAGTGATATTGCTAATTTCTTGGCGAAGCAAGCTTGCATACTAACCATAAACGCTAACAAATTAAATGTTGCCCATCCTTGCAATGTTCCGTTATGCTCACACACTCCAATTAAAAACAAGGGCTACCCCATTCTGTCAGCAGATATTAGCACTTATTAAAACATATTACTCCATAATACAATCCGGTTAAAAGAAAAAAGGTGGTTTTCGGATGGCTTCAATTCAAGGAAATAGTCTACTGCTGAAATCTAGAAACTATGAAATCCTCACCTGTCCATAACATTAGCCAAAGTGCACCAAATAAGACGTCAAAGGTGTTGAGATCATTTATAACTGAAAAAGACAGAAATCCTGGTACAATGTTTGCACTGACAAACGGTGCAGGCATTTCACAATAGCGCTACATCAGTGATACAGCATGTTACAAGAAAGCACTCTTAATCTTTAAACAAACAAGGTAAAAATATTTTTGCAGCTAAGGCTGTGCGATGTAGACCAGCACCACGGACCGGTTTAATGCAGGCATTATTTTCAGGGACCGGCTTTCCACTTGTGCCAGATAAATACAGCAAAAGTAAGTGCATGAAAAATACAAGTCACTATAACGCTGAATTAGTAGAAGCCAAAGGCTTGTTTCTTTGCAATGAGATGCAGATGGAAAACAGCCTTTGGCTACAATCTGTCACATTTATATTTTATATGTTCATTAATGTGAATTGTATCATGTCACAAAGTTATATAAAATATAACAAATGGCAACTTACCATGAGGAGTGTTATTGTACATCCATAAACAAGCTTATTGGTCTGGGGAAAGTTAAGTAAAAGAAAATGCAGTCCTTACATTATTTAATGTTTCTCTGCGGCCCGGTACCGGTCCCCAGACCGGTGGTTGGAGACCACTGATATTGATGATATAAATTATAAAAATTTGGCCGACGATAGTGCTTTTAATACTATCGTTATAATGAATTTTGATGACAAATCCAGCTGAGTGCGGCAAATTTAACAGTGACAAGCAAAAAAACAGTGCAAAGTCGCTCTTGAGTCAGCAATCCTTGCCGTCATGGCGGCAAATTAAATTTTTTTACAAGTATCTTTATCACTATAGGACGAGGAATAACTAAACTTGCTACACTACACTTCGTAAGAGGATATGCTAACCACAATCTAGAGCTATTGAAAGTAAACAAAAGGGGGCAAATCGATACAAATATCAACATAATACCATGTAGTATATAGTATAGTGATTAGTATAGTATAGTAATTAGATTGATGTAATAGATTTATATTTTTTACGATAAAACAAATATCTTAAAATTAAAATTAGAGCCAGAGTAGGAAATAAAAAAACAAAAATTGACATTGTTACACAATCATCCTGTGTTTTTGTTTAATTATAATGATAAATTTTTTTTATCATTTAATCCATCCATTTTCTACCGCTTATTCCCTTCGGGGTCATGTGGGGCGCTGGAGCCTATCTCAGCTACAATCGGGTAAAAGGCGGGGTACACTCTGGACAAGTTGCCACCTCATCGCAGAGCCAACACAGATAGACAACATTCACACTCACATTCATAAAAAAAATGTAATGATTTAATGATCTTGAAAATTCAAAGTAGTATTTAGTATTGGATCGATACCCAAATGTGTAGTATCATCCAAAATTATAAAGTATTCAATCAACAGAATAATGAGTGCTTATAACATTTTAACAGATATGTAGATAGAAGCATTTTCCAACATAAAATAACCACATATTAATAGTGAATTAACAAGTACAATAATAGTTTTGAGCCTTAGTAACCTGTTTTGAAATGGTTCTATTACCAAATAATATAGTTATCCTAGGAGGATGCAATATGTGTCTACAGATTTTAGGCCATATCGCCCATCCCAATTATAAGCTAACACCATCTGACATGTTTGACTTGCTTAAGCAATGTTTCATTCAATTACATGGAAGCATGTAAGGACATGTTAGCATCCACAATGTTTAAGTTAATGCTAGCCAAATGTTTGTCCAAAAAACACCACAAGCGCCACTCCAATTAACACATTGTCAAATGTGTATGTGTTAAATACATTGTGACTCAATTCGTCATGCTTCTGTACTCTTTAGGTTGGTTCTTTGTTACCTGGTTTTATATTAAAGGCCTACTGAAACCCACTACTACCCACACCGCAGTCTGATAGTTTATATATCAATGATGAAATATTAACATTGCAACACATGCCAAAACGGCCTTTTTAGTTTATTAAATTGCAATTTTAAGTTTCCCGGGAGTTTCTTCTTGTAAACGTCGCGTAATGACGTGTACGCTTACGTCAAGGGCTGTTAGGAAATATGAGCGCTGCGCACACACACACAGCTAAAAGTCGTCTGCTTTAACCACATAATTACACAGTATTTTGGAGGTCTGTGTTGCTGAATCCTTTGCAATTTGTTCAATTAATATTGGAGAAGTCAAAGTAGAAAGATGGAAATGGAAAGCTTTAGCCTTAAGCCACACAGACACACGGTGATTCCTTGTTTAAAATTCAAGGAGGTGAAACTTTATTATGGATCACAGCGAACATGGATCCCGACCGGATGACAACCAGCAGGTTTCGGTGAGAAAATTGTGGTAAAAAGTCGCTTCTTACCAAAATATCAGCTGAGCTTGTACCGCCCATATAGCTGGCGTCGACTTCCCTGAGACACTTGTGTCAAGACACCCGTGGACACACACCTCCGACTATCAGGTACTGTTAAACTCACTAAAACACTAGCAACACAATAGAAAGATAAGGGATTTCCCAGAATTATCTTAGTAAATGTGTCTAAAAACATCTGAATCCATCCCAATGCAATCGCGTTTTTTTTTTTTTCTCCCCTAGTCCGTCGCTATCAATATCCTCAAATACCAATCTTTCATCCTCACTCAAATTAATAGGGAAATTGTCGTCTTCTCGGTCCGAATAGCTGTTTTTGTTGGAGGCTCCCATTAAAAACAATGTGACAATGTGAGGAGTCATCAACACGTGACGTCATCGTCTGCGACTTCCAGTAGAGGCAGGGCTTTTCTGTTAGCAAGCAAAAGTTGCAAACTTTATCGTGGATGTTCTCTACTAAATCCTTTAAGCAAAAATATGACAATCTCGCGAAATGATCAAGTATGACACATAGAATGGACCTGCTATCCCCGTTTGAATAAGAAAATAATTTCAGTAGGCCTTTAACCAAGTTTTATATATATATATATATATATATATATATATATATATATATACAAGTCATATATGGTGATGCTCATGCAATGATATTGATAGGCTTTCAGTGTAGTGAGTCCCTTGGACCTGACAAGCAGCAATTTAAGGGAGTCCCTGAGAAATCCAATTAGCCCAAAATTTTATGTTGCTTACATTTGTCTTTTAAATTCTAGCATTATACTACTTTAAAAGGTATTACGGTTATAATTAACATATATATTAATTTGTGTGCCCTGTGATGAGATGGCGACTTGTCCAGGGTGTACCACGCCTTCTGCCCGGTTGTAGCTGAGATAGGCACCAGCGCCCCTCGCAACCTCAAAGGGAATAAGCGGTAGTGTCTTTTAAATTCTAGCATTAAACTACTTTAAAAAGGTGGTACTGTTATCATTAACATATATATTAATTTGTGTGCCCTGTGATGAGGTGGTGACTTGTCCAGGGTGTACCACGCCTTCTGCCCGATTGTAGCGGAGATAGGCACCCGCCCCCCTCGCAACCACAAAGGGAATAAGCGGTAAAAAAATGGATGGATGGATGGATGGATGAATTTGTGTTCAAAATGTGTCTGAAATTAAAGAAAATCCAAATTGTATTTTTTCCTTTCCCTTCTTAATCAACAATAATGGGATCCTGTCAGAAGCAGCATGTATGCGCAGACGCTGTCTGAGCATAACACAATAATGTTTGCCCTTTTAACTTGAGACATTACATTCATCATGATAATCATACCACTTTCCCACACCATCACCCTTGCAGACACGCACACTTGAGTCACCTCATTGCTTTCCATACACTGGCTGTCTTTTGTCACCAAGACTGCATGGGACGCCACCTAAATCCCTTTCCTGTATCCAAGGCCACAGACCACCATTGTGATCAGATTCCCGCTACATTCCAGTGCATTTTTGCAACAATGAGATAAGGTAAGGCCCCCCCACTTACCCCACCAACCATAGTAATTATGGTTGGTGGGGGTTGTACATACATACAAGTTTGCGAGCTGGTACGATCAAGTAAAAGTGGTACAGATTGCATCACACATTAAAGTCTTTCTAGGAATCCTATACTTTTATAATTTGGAGAGGAAGAAGATTTACAGACAAGATCAAAATGGCTCAAAGTTCAACTCTTGTGCGCAATAACGAGAAACAAGTGCAAAATGTAATTGAACTTTGACAAAGTAGTACATAAAAGGTTCTGTACACGAGAGCGCACACAACTGGAAAAAAAATGAACCAAGACTTCAACCAAGACATGATTAGATTAAGGCAAAGAAACCTGTGGAAAAAAATCCAAACACGCCTACGACAGGCCACAACCACTTCATCACTTTCTCATCCTAGGCGCCTTAGCACTAATGTCCAAAACTTCTTATCCGACTTAAAGGTTAAGATTTAGGAAAGACCACTTTAAGTCTAAATCCCAACACAAAACTCACACCAGAAAAATCAAGACTGCATGTACAGTACATTGATTTGTACCAACTTTAGATTTTACAAGGACCTGAAGTCCATTTAAAAGGTTCAACACATGGACCACACATTCTGATAGTTTGAAAATAAAAATAAAAATCAGCTTCACTTAGAATCTTTATAAACAATATAAATAAATTTGCCGGTCACAACACCCATCATATCTCCCCATTCTCAAATCAATACAGAACTGCGTTAAAAAAAATCTGCTTTTACCACCATTTATGTCCATGTTATTATGTGCATGCCGCTATTAGATGAAAATATACTTTAGATAATAATATCATTAATAATACTTTAGCCTACCATTCTGAATGCACAGACCAAATCACGATGTCACAATAGCATCTTCCCGTCTGAGTTAAGGGGCTAATCCAAATTTATAGTGTCCGTGTAAAATGTTGTGGGCAAATAAACACAGTACTTATTTTATATACATCAGGACAGGGGGGACAGCATGAGATGAGAAGAAATAACACCAGCAGCCATTAAAGTCGCACCGCTTGAAGCACATTGAATCGACAGAGGTTTTAATTAGTGTGATAAATAGCCCCAAGAGGCTGAGTATTTTTTATTTACTCCGTCGTCACCGGCATTTGAGTGAATGACATGTTGGCCAATCAGAATTGTTGAGCCTTGCGTCATTTGCCTGATGGTCAATCAAAAGTGGTTAAGGAAACAGCAAGTTTGTGTGTGCTGCAGTGGAGGCAGTCAGTGGAGAAAGTTCCAATGGTGATCACACCTGGGTCGATAGTCAATCAAATAAATTAAAATGAAGTCGAAATACTTTGCAGGCATCAATAAACTGCTATATCCGTGTGCGTTAGTTGTCTTTAGGCTACGTTCACACTGCAAGTCCAGATGTCAGATTCAGATGTTTTTGTCAAATCCGATGTTTTCATTGGTCGTTACATTACAAAAAAAAATGTGATTTCTAAAGGGAACGCAATCTGACCCATATGTAGACATGTCATATTTACGGAAGTAAAAATGGCTTCAGCTTGTCGGTTTCATTACTGCCGCATTTGTGGCATTTTCAAAAATGTTGTGCAATTAAAGTCAACATTTTCTGAACAAGGCTCCAGCACACCCGGCGACCCCGTAGGAACAAGCGCTAGAAGATGGATGGATGGGATTATTGCACGTAAAAGATTAGGAAGGAAGAGGACAGGTATTTTGGCTCTCGCAGTTTCACAGGATAATTGAAGAGCATGTCTGTGGGCGAGCAGTTTGAGACAGGAAAGGTGGAAGTCTCATGAGAGTTCCTAAAACATTTTATTTTCACATATTTTCTGCTCTCTTGTAAATTAATAATTCTATAACCGTCTTTTTTGGCGAATAATGACGCTTATCGTTTTTTGATGGCATTCTGGTCAACTTAAACAGCCTAGAGCGCGGGAGCATCGCATGTATCAGATTTATTTTCACATACGAAAAAGGTCATATATAAAAAAATTCGGAATTGCACTGTTCACACTGACATGAAAAGGTCGCACATGGGCAAAAAAGTTGGATTTGAGCTGCAGTGTGAACAAGGCCTTAGTCAAACATGAGAAAGAAAACGGTGTCCCAGTCTGTATCAGTACCTGAGTGCTTTAATTTAAGAGTAGAATTAACGGACCACATAAAGCCCAAAATCATCTACAATCTTTGTCTTGGTGAGTGGAGACCAGGGCCACTGGCTTATTACAAAGAAAGGAAGCGCGATAAACAAGAGCCTCGCTCCTTGCGACTCACTAGTAAAAGTTTTGCAAAATAACAAAAATGAAGAGGGAACATTATTACAAAGTCAAATGTACCGTTGTGGGAATATCTCAGCTTGAGCCCAGAGGAGCAATACGATCTTATCAACACAGACGGAGCGATGCCACGATCACGTAATAGCAACAACAAAAAAAGACAAACTCGACATCAATCTTATTATTTGATGCTTTGGGATTGTTGTATGAGTATCCAACATTGTAATAACATTTATAAGTCAGAAAAGTGGGAAATCATCATCCGAAGTATATTCCTTGCTTATGATCAGCACCCCCCACAAGCACCGCACAAAAGACCAGCTTCATTATATGCGTAACAGATGTTATCTGTGGTGCAAAGGCAGTGGAAGAAGTTTATCACGCATTAGTGCAACCAATTTGGAAGAATAAAGTATATTTACAAAGTAAGAAAATTATAACCACAAATTAGTATATACCTTCTTACAGAGGTTGGGTTGTCATGCAGTATGGCAACAATTGGCTTGAATTTGGGGAAACGATTCTATTTAACAGGAAGTAGCAACAAAAAAAGTGCCTAGTAGGTTGTCATAAAAGGTCAAACATATTCCTGCATCGTTTGCTACAAAATGTATGTCAGACAGGCTCATAATTTGAAACACTCAAGAGCAAGATTGTGTTATTATTGTGTCATCTAATGGAATAGACACTGTCTTGTATCCTTATATGCATGCACCGAAAGCTGAAGTGTCAAGTAAACTGTTTCAAAATTATAGTCAACTTAAACAGTGAGGATTCTTAAAAGATTTGGAGAAATTATTCTTTTCAACAGGAAGTAGCAACAAAAAAGTGCCTAGTAGGTTGTCATAAAAGGTCAGGCATCTTCCGGCATTGTGTGCTTAAAAAAATGTCAGAAAGGCTCAGTATCTGAAATTCAAGAATGTATTATTCATGAATGTGTTGTTATTCTGTCATGTAACGTAATTACGCAATGCCTTGAATCCTTATATGCATGCAATGAAAGCAGAAGTGGCAAAGAAAACTTTCAAAGTACGAGTCTCACATTAAACATTGATGATTCTTAACAGGAAGCGCTGAAAATATTCTTAGTGGTGAAAATTGTTTCCATGACGGGACGAGACGCCACATCGACATGAATGTATGGGGAACAGTAATACAGATGGTGTACTATGCTGAATTAGCTTTTCCCCATGCAGATTAATCTAACAGGCCACTTTCTATACATGCTATTTAGTATACAGTGCACAAATGACATTCTTCACTCTGTAAACACAGCAGTTTCACAAATAACATCTGTTTATTAACACCAAGCATGGAAATGAATTTATTTTTATACCGATTTTCACCTACATGGTAAAAATGCACAGCAGATTTCACTACAGACCTTCCCTGAATGCCTTCCTTGTAGGATGATCGCCCAGCAGGCCCGGCCATCTCATGCTTAGTTCCCCTCTTCCTGACCCACTTCCTTTCTCAGCCAAGACATGGGAAGGCAGGCAACACACTTACAAAGTCCTTGCACTGCGGCACAACCACTAAAGTTGGTGTGTCTGGAAAGGGGTTCACAAACCAAAACACAGCTGTAGACAGTCAACCTTTAGGGCAGTGAGTAAGCCTTCATCTTTAAGTAGGCCTGCTGTAGGTAAACTACTGTAACTTCAAACATAACACAAATCTATTATATATTGCAAATCATGCTGTCCTCTTGTCTAGAAAGACAATTTTTACAGTCGATTAGCCATCAAGTATCTTTACAATTAGTCAACTAATCAGATTATGAAGTTTACACCTATTCAGTGGCTAATTTAGCCACTAGCTTTTAAATTCAAATTGAGATATTTTAAGCATGTGCCAGCTAAAATGACAATAGCGATAACTACGTCAATCAGAAATATATATTTATGAACTGTGCAGAGCATTATGCTGCTCCAAAAATAATAACAAAACATCCCTTTTTTTTTATGAAAGGCAAAGAGAGTCAGGATAAGGTGGGAAAAATTATCGATTTTCGAAGCGTCACTATTAGAACGTGGACGATTCTGAATCAATGGACAAATATTCAAATATCAATTATTTACGTACTTGAAAGTAATACGGACAATTCTAAAATGCCGTATTAATGCTAACATTCTTTAAACGTTAGTTCTCGGCTTGGTTTCTAATTTACCATGGTATTATTATTTTAACGTTGTGTGTCAGCTGGGTTACCGGAGAGTGCAGACACATACAGAGGAGGGAGGCCGAGTGGACAAGGTATGCAAGCTGTGGCGCCAAACTAACCTGAATGTGAATGAGCGAATAAAAGAATAAATGCTTTGTAAACTTCAGACGGCTAATAAAAAACTGTTACCTGCCAAGAATATGAAATTAGGAGTAGATTAATAAATCGCAGAGACAATGATATACATATAGTGCGGCCGCCAACCAGCAACATTTTCATCCATAGATATGAATGAGTACATACTGTAGATCAGTGGTCCCCAACCTTTTTGTATCCGCGGTGCACTAATTGTAAGTGTATATTGTGTTTTTTATGTTGATTGAATAAAACATTTTTTATTTATTTTTTTTTTTAAATAAAAATGAATAAAAAATTATTCTGCGGCCCGGTACCAATCGGGCCACGGCCCAGTACCGGGCCGCGGCCTGGTGGTTGGGGACCACTGCTGTAGATGACACCTCTTTAAGCCGTAAGTTAATGGCAACTTGGGCAAAAGTGCCTTGGCATTTTAAAAAGGCAAACAAAATTAATTTTGGATGCCTGGTCGCCAAGTAGGGACGTTTTTTTTTTACACTATGCAGGCTACTACAATTCTCCCGCATCTAGTCTTCTACATATACACATCTATGCAATGTGCACTAAGTCGCCTTCTTTTCCAACTAGGGTGTATTGTAACCTACTATTATCGACCAATTTATTATCGATTTTTGTCAAATAATAGTGCGTTCCATTAACCTTGGAAGTTGGAAGTCGTAACTGGCAATGACGTTACAGTAGTTATGATCCTTTCAGTTACGAGGTCGGACATCCAGATGGCCAGTCGCAAAAGCTATTCTTGCGCTATACTTGTCTGAATATAAAAACAACTTACAGAAAAAATATGCAATACTGCAACCTTCAAACACAGTGGATAGAGGAAACAGGCACTATTGCTAATGATGTAGAACATGTAAAACAGGAAACCATTTATTCACACTACAGTGACCATATCGTGTATAAACATCATACAATACATTGATTGGCCAATTTAAAAGAAAATAGTCAGAAGTGCTAATGTTTATTACAGAAGCTTATATTAATGTTTACACTCACTGCACCCATTCTTGAAACCAGCTCAGGGGTGTTGATGACTTTTAAAGTAGGAAATTCGATCTCCAGTTGCAATTTCTAGAAATAGGAACTCGGAAATTCCGACTTCCTGTGCAAATGGTTTGAACGCACCATAATTGTTGCACCCCTACTCTTGACACATAATTACCCATTCTTCACTAGCAAGGGAATTGAGCTCCAGTGCAACTTGGATCAACCTCCAAATTAAGTGCAAGCAAGATCCATGACAGTTAACTGACAATTTGAATCCTGCAAGATCAAAGCAACCGGAACTGGAACTTACACTAAGACCAAATATTTAAGTGAAAAACAAATTTTAGAATTGTTCTTGCATTAATTATATGCAGACGGTCATCCAGCTCACTGATGTTCTAGTAGACATATTTTTGTTTTGTTTCAAAAGAGTCAAATAATGAATCAGGGTAAAGCTGCCTGATTAATCAACATAGAACCGACATCGAAGTTTTAATTAGTGCGATTACGTAACCGCAAGCGGCAGAGTTTATTTTCGTCTGCCATCACACCATATGAGTGACAGACATGCTTGCCAATCAGAATTATTAAGCCTCGCATTTCTTCGTCTGTCGCATCAAACGGGGAGAAAGAGGTCTCACTCTGGGCATTGCTCTCAGCACCTGAGCGTGTTTATTTAAGAGTAGAATTAACTGAAAGCAGTGGCCCTCTTTTTATTAATTCACAATCTTGGTCACAATGAGTGGAGAGCAACACAGCACACACAGGAAGCACAAACAAAAGAGCCAGTGAGAAGTAAAGTTAAGTAACAAAAATAACGAGTGAAAAATATGATTACAAAACCAAATGTCCCATTGCTATATTGTTTTATCTACGAATCAGATGGGCATTATGAGCCCAACAACACAGAGCAAGATGTGAGACAATAAACAAAAAGATAACACTCGACCCAGTTTTTGCAACTTGGAAAAAAATGCACTTCAAGATTTTTAATATTTAATTGAGTAAAATTTATGCCGACAGAAAGGCGTTCATTTTTTGTTTATTTGTTTGGGTGAAAGTTTTTTACCTTCCCATTACAACGCAATGATAATTATACAGTAATGACAAAAAAATTTGTATATTTAAAAATGGTACTTGCATTAATACTATGGTATGATTACATTATAAACACTGTACAGTTTGTATTGATTATATCTTCAGTTTAAGAGCATCCATCCATCCATTTTCTATGACGTAGACTAAAACTCTGAGTCTGTCTGCTAGAGCTGGGCGATGTATCGAGTATAAGATATATCGATATATTTTTAAACAAGATATGAATAAAGAAAATATCGTAATATCGATACAATTTATTTCAAGTTAAAATGATAAAACACTGATTATTTGTGTTCCTTGTTCTCCCCTGCTCCTCAATCCCTCTCATGGGCTACTAACCCCCTCCCCTTACTCCTTCCAAGACGTGCTTGAACCTATAAAAACAGCAATGATTGGTTGGTTGTTTACTATGATGAGTCACGATTGGTTGAGATTAGGGCAATCAGAGGCAAGATAGGGCGGGTCATCGAACCAAGAAGAGATTACAAAAAATATCCCAAATGACGAATCGTTGGGAGAGAAGAGCGATTTATATATTAAAAAATAGTGGAAGATGGCAGAGGGATAATTATCTCTTTAGATTTTTCTTTTAGCGATGTAGACGACGTCCAGGAAACCTACAATGCGTCTACTTGGCCACATTTGGACAAATGTATGCGTCTGGATAAAACATTAATTTGAGTTGTTTACCATGTCAACCCAAATCTAAACTGTTCTCCAGTTGCCAAGTCAGGCATATTTCGCTGGAGAAATGCTGCCCAAAATGTATTATTTGCACAGCTTATTTATTTTACATAGAAACAATATTTTTCAATTTTATTTCGGTTATGTAATTCTGTGCTAGTTAGAACAGTTTATTTTCCGTACTGTAAATACCTATCTTGACTAACTGGGTTAATAAAAGTGCCACTGACTGTTTACAGCAGTTGTCCTTCACTTAAATTTCAGTGAATTTCCCTCAAAAATGTATATCTTTATATGTATACTTTCACCGGAAAATATAATTCGATATATATCGAGTATCAAATTTAAGTAAAAGTTTACTGAGGTGTACTTTTTCGTCCATATCGCCCAGCCTGTCGCATTGTTTTTTTTTTTTAAAACAAATCTAAAAATGTGTGGCACCTTGAAAGACTGTGGTGATTGACAGTCTGAAACAGACCTGGGCAAATTTGGCTCGGGGGCCACATGCGGCCCATTAAGCTTTTCAAACCGTCCCGCCGGGCATTTTCCAAATAATTATTTTAGATATTTAAGATGGAAACCGTAGCTGCCGTTATGATGTGCAGTAATGTTTTCAAACGACCGTAGGTCTTGAACTATACAAAATATTTCGATAGTTAGAATCTGTGCTTTTGCATGATATACTAGTTACTATGGTAATCAAAGTTACAGCAGTTCAAACGAGGCACCAAGCAGTGTGGGTGGGGAGCGTTTCCACAGAGTGATTCCAGAGCGGCCAGCCTGAAATGCAGGTGTCAGGGACAGACGCGGAAGAAGATTTTTTACAACAAAGTTATAACACTAAGTGAAATATCAGATACATCAGATTGTGAATGGTTTATTTATTTTTTTACCTGTCACTTTCATATTTTGCTGTGTTTGTTGCATTTTTGTTGCTTGCTTGATTGTAAATAATGTCAATCAAGAGGGCATGTGACGTTCATATGTTATTAATATTCAGTGTTTTATCGTTCGTAGTTAATATTGTAAATACCACATTCTTTATTTTCATGTACATTGTCTCATTCAGTAAAAAAAAAAAAAAAATTCATTTCTTTTTTAAGGCGGTCTGTCTTAACACTTTTAGCCATTTAGACTTTATTGGAAGGTTTTGTATTAGTGTTCCTAAAAATCAGATATACAGGCCCTCAGACACATTTTTTCTCTAAATTTGGCCCTCCGAGTCAAAATAATTCCCCAAATCTGGTCTAAAAGTAACACGTCTTCCTTCACTCCTTATTTTTGCAGTTGTATGCATGCATATTTAAAAAATATAATAATCGCAATTCGAACCACTGTCTTTAGAAAAATCGCAATTGGGTTTTTTTCTCAAAAACGTACAGCCCTAAATCAGAGACATCATTAAGAATGTATGACCCACTACTAGTTTGGTCTTCATTTAAAGGGACAATGCACACAAACATTAATCTCAAAGACAGATGTGTTCTGTACCAGATTATATAGCTAAATAGACACTTTCCATCTGCAGTCCTTGGCCACCGAAATTAAAAGGATACAAAAAAATCATGCAATACTCTTATAAGAATAAAAGCATACTATATAGCAGTGGTTCACATTATTTTTTCACTGATGTACACCCTGTGAACATTTTTTTAATTCAAGTACCCCCTAATCAGAGCGAAGCATTTTTGTTGAAAAAAAGATAAAGAAGTAAAATACAGCAACAGGATTTCCACACATTCATTTATTTGTGGCGGCCCACCACGAAAGAAATACGGCCGCAACAAATAAAAAAAATAAAAATAAAAAATAAAAATGTTTTTCTTCGGCTTTTGACTCACTCGACCGCTCATAAAAGCAATGGGACTCTGTCTGTGAATGGAGTTTGTAGTTACATATTATATAAATATGTAAATATTATATAAATATGTATATAAATATATGTACGTAAATATTATATAAATATGTACATAAAGTGTTGTGATTATATTCCAACTCCGCGTTCTTCTTGGTCATCGCCGCCGCCGCTGCCTGTGCCAACCCCCCCGCCCAACCACACCACCACAAATAGATAACTGACCTGTGGGAAACACTGCAGCAATATGTCATCAGTTTATGATTTATTAAATTGTATAACAGTGCAAAATATTGCTCATTTGTAGTGGTCTTTCTTGAACTATTTGGAAAAAAGGATATAAAAAAAATAACTAAAGACTTGTTGAAAAATAAACAAGTGATTCAATTATAAATAAAGATTTCTACACAGAAGTAATCATCAACTTAGAGTGCCCTCTTTGGGGATTGCAGTAGAGATCCATCTGGAATAATGAACTTAATTCTAAACATTTCTTCACAAAAAAATAAATATTCAACATCAATATTTATGGAACATATCCGCAAAAAATCTAGCTGTCAACACTGAATATTGCATTGTTGCATTTCTTTTCAGTTTATGAACTTAAAACTCATATTTTGTTGAAGTATATATTCGATAAATATATTTATAAAGGATTTTTGAATAGTTGCTATTTTTAGATTTTTTAAGAATCTCACGTACCCCTTGGCATACCTTCAAGTACCCCCAGTGGTACACGTACCCCCAACTGCTATATAGCATGTAGTCAAATTAAGAAAAGTCATAAAATGCCCTTTCATTGACACATACTTTTTATACAATACAACTTCACCTCATTTACATCATAACACATACACAATACATACTCTTGTTCACATCTGTAAAACACAACCATGATTTTACCAAATACACCTCACCTCTCATGGATATATAAGACACATTAAGTTGGGACAAGCTTGTATACATGGCTGAATTATCAATGTTTTAATATGACACTACATTGGCATTCTTTGAGCAAATGAGGAAATGATCAAAAGTGCAGAATGGTATAAAGATTAAAACACACTGTTAAATCAAACTAGGCGTTTTATGGCAGGAAATGTTGCAAGATGTCTCATTGATGGTTTCAGAGTACCCATCCATATTTACAGTAAATAGTTAAAGTTTAAGTTAAAGTACCAATGATCGTCACACACACACACTAGGTGTGGTGAAATTTGTCCTCTGCATTTGGCCCATCCCCTTGTTCACCCCCTGGGAGGTAAGGGGAGCAGTGGGCAGCAGCAGTGCCGCGCCCAGGAATCATTTATGGTGATTTACCCCCAATTCCAACCCTTGATGCTGAGTGCCAAGCAGGGAGGCAATGGGTCCCACTTTTATGTAGTCTTTGGTATGACTCGGCCGAGGTTTAACTCCCAACCTACCGATCTCAGGGCGGACACTCAACCCACTATGCCACTGAGTCGGCTTAGTGGGTATACTGTATTATGTTCATAACTTTTATGGACAGAATTTCTAGGGGCAGTTAAGGGGTTCCGGTTTGGTGGCCGCGGGATCAGGTCTCTGCTTTTTGCAGATGATGTGGTCCTGATGGCTTCATCTGGCCGGGATCTTCAGCTTTCACTAGATCGGTTCACAGCGGAGTGTGAAGCTACCGGAATGAGAATCAGCACCTCCAAGTCAGAGTCCGTGGTTCTCGCCCCGGAAAAGGGTGGAATGCCACCTCCGGGTTGGGGAGGAGACCCTGCCCCAAGTGGAGGAGTTCAAGTACCTAGGAGTCTTGTTCACGAGTGAGGGAAGAGTGGATCGTGAGATCGACAGGCAGATTGGTGCGGCGTCTTCAGTAATGCTGACATTGTATCGATCCATTGTGGTGAAGAAGGAGCTGAGCCGGAAGGCAAAGCTCTCAATTTACCGGTCGATCTACGTCCCCATTCTCACCTATGGTCATGAGCTTTGGGTCATGACCTAAAGGACAAGATCACGAGTACAAGTGGCTGAAATGAGATTCATTCGCCGGGTGGCGGGGCTCTCCCTTAGAGATAGGGTGAGAAGCTCTGCCATCTGGGAGGAGCTCAAAGTAAAGCCGCTGCTCCTCCACATCGAGAGGAGCCAGATGAGGTGGTTCGGGCATCTGGTCAGGATGCCACCCGAACGCCTCCCTAGGGAGCTGTTTAGGGCACGTCCAACTAGGGCTGGGCAATATATCGATATATCGTAGGTTTGTCTCTGTGCGATATAGAAAATGACTATGTCGTAATATTCGTTTATATGTTCTCACACCGTTGCTTTAAGCTGCGTGCATTACATTACTGGTGTGTCTCACTCCTTCTCGTCTGTCCTTCTCACAGAGACGTAACATAAGCCCGCCTTCTTACATACGTCACATACTGTCGCGCGTCTAGCGTCACACGCACTCGCGGAGAGCTAACGTTAGCATGGCTAACGTTAGCCGAGGCAGGTCGAGTTGCATTTACCTGTGTGCATTACTCAACAGGCTCTTCTCACTCCCCGTCTCTCATTCTGACAGATACGGAAAACAAGCCCGCCTTTTTACATACGTCACCTACTCTCGCGAGTCTGGCGTCATAGCTCTCGCCAATCAGAGAGGTAGCAGCATAGCTAACGTTAATTGAGGCAGGTCGAGCGGAGCGGAGCTTGTGACAATACGAGAGATGGCGCGAAATTTATCACAAATGGAGGAAGAACAATATATGCCCAACATGAAGAGCAGGCGGTCCATCATCTGGCGGTGGTTTGGCTTCAAGTGGGAAGATATTCAGCAGACAACAGCAATATGCTGTTCAATGTATATACTATGATGATTAACCTGTGTGATGACTGTATTATGCTGATAGTATATATTTGTACCATGAATTGATTAACGTGGACCCCGACTTAAACAAGGTGAAAAACTTATTGGGGTGTTACCATTTAGTGGTCAATTGTACGGAATATGTACTGTGCAATCTACCAATAAATGTATCAATCAATCAATGCAAAGTATGCAGCAGAAGTCCTACTTCAAAAAGGTAGCAACACTATTAATTTGTTCTTTCATTTAAAAAGTCACTCGTGGGAGAATGAAAAGTATTTAATGAATAGTTTTGGTCAATTGACTTAGTTGTGATTTCCCTCTCTGCATGAAAGTTTAAAATGAGCATATATTAGTGCAGTATGAAGAATGTTTTAATGTAGACACAAAATCATCAGACTGCTGCGATTATATGTATCAAGTGTTCATTCAAGGCCAAGGCAAAATATCGTAATATATATCGTATATCACAATATGGCATAAAAATATTGCGATATTAATAAGAGCCAAAGCCTATGTCCAACCAGTAGGAGGCCACGGGGAAGACCCAGGACATGTTGGGATGACTATATCTCCCGCTGGCTTGGGAAGAGCTGGACGAAGTGGCTGGAGAGAGGGAAGTCTGGGCTTCCCTGCTTAGGCTGCTGCCCCCGCAACCCGACCTCGAATAAGCGGAATAAGATGGATGGATGGATACTATATTACACCAAACCACGTCCACGTGTTTGTGAACGTTCATGGAGATCACACTGATTTGAAAAAGAAAAGCAATCCAGAAACTTAATCCAGCTAACAAATGAGGTCAGTTGCGAGTAATAGATTTTGGGTGGACACAAGACGGAATGAATGCAAGGTGGCGTGTTTAAAAGGCGGTGCGGGCTGCAAGCTGCCAGCGGCCAGGGCGCGGCTGCTCTGTCTGTGTGGATCCGCGACGGATAAGTTTTACAGCCGCGCTACCAGACCCCGCTAAAAGATCCTACATTCCACGTCGAACCAAAGGCTCGACCCGAAAAATTGTCATTTTGTGCCACATTGGCGTTTATTTCCTCTGCCTGACAGTTACGTTAACTGCCGGCTAATGTTAGCACACACTACTAGCCTAAGTCATTTTAGCTAGCGCCTACACTTTTATGTCAGGACAGCCAAACACAAGACCATGGAAAAACAAAAACGCAGCCAATCGTCTTTGAACACGGACACGTAACCTACCTTCTGCGATGTAAAGCACAATATCCCCAAAATTGCGTGATGTAAGACGACGTATCCTAAATGATTCCACCCTGTTACGAAGCCGCCGCTGACAAGTTCCTCTTGTGCGCTTTCCCTCTTGCCCCGCCCCTACCTCGGCTTGGCGGGATCTGAATGGAGGAGCTCACTTGATTGGCAGTGATAATAACCAATCGGCGTCATTTCTGGGATAAGGCGACTTTTTTCTTCCATTCGTTCCTTGTTCCTTCTTTATTTGTTCCTGATGCTATTTACTGCATCTCAGTCTTAATTAAACGTTGTCATCACAAATAACAAATATAAACATCCCAGACAGTTTCAGTACTATTCTATAATATGATTTGTGTACAACTGTGACATAATAGTCGTGAAATCCGTAATATAATTTAGAGTGCATTTGGTATGTAACGACGGAAATTACATTATCATCTAAAAATCTTAACGAACATAATGTACTACTAGTGTGTTTGACCACCACAGGGGGGCGTTGTTTCACTGCAAGAGCTATGCAAAATAAAATAACAGCTGCAGTCTATCATTTATTGCATTTTTTCTCCTCATGTACTTTAGTAACAATGGCTGATAAAACCCTTAAACCCCACAGACAGAAAAGCAGATGTTTATAGTGACTCACTGATTCGTTTACCAGTCATCCAATTATGTTTCACTCATCTTGATGTTATGTATGGCCAGGGGCGTAGCACCAAACTCTGGGGGCCCCCCACACACAAGACTCCGCCCCCCATTCCACCCAAAACCAAACGTTGCTGCCCCATACATGCACACTTTTTATGTTTACATGAATTAAAATTGATTATTGCATGTATTTTGGTTGACACTAGCTTTTTAAAACACATGTAAAAACCTTAATTTTGTTTTGGACTTCATAACAAGTTAGGGACATTCAGTTATAATTATCTTAAAAGCCAAACATGACATGAAATTAATTTACATTAAAGCATTTTTGTTCAAATTTCTCAACAAACTTTAATCCTAAGCAAAAATATCAAGTATGTAATGTTTTTTTGGTTTTTTTTACCCATATTGTGGCTTTTTGATCTAATCTCAGTTTTTCAAAATGACTCATGTTATGTAAATTCATACTAACTGACAACTGTGACATTATTAGACCACAAGGCCTTCAATAGAGTTAACCTTTAAGAAAAAATATGTTTTTGTTTAGGACGGATTGAGAGATTTTAGCAAAAAAAAACAAAAAACAAACAAACAAAAAAAACCTTTCTAAATATTTTTATGCCCCTTTGAAAAATAAAGGACTTTTATGTACTGTTTGGTTTTGGGAGAGATTACTCCTTGTCAAAGAATTGGATGTTTAATGTTGTTTGATTTTAAATGAAAAAAAAACTCTTAGGAAAAATCATGTATAGGAGTAACGCAACAAAAATTATGGCCAGAAATACAGCACAAATTTATGGAAAGGACAAAAAAAGTTAGCCTTTTAAGATCGTATCAACATACCTAGAACGTATTGAGATACATTGGTTTTATTTTTTTTTAAATGTTGGTTTGTTTGTTTTTTACAAAGATGGGGCATCAAATTCAATATAAAGGTGCCAGTATATAAATGAAATAACCATATGAGCTATCAGAAATCACATTACATGCACTAAAAAAATCATTGATGCATTTATTTGGGTTAAACCAGCTTTTTAAACACGTAAAAACCTTAGTTATGTTATTGACTTTTTAAAGATGGGACTAACATATCTACAGCATATCTAGATAAACCCCAATACATAGTTTGGTTTTATTTGAAAAAAATATGTAAATGTTTTGCCTCCAAAAATACCCAACAAATTCAATATAACGATGCCAGAAAATTATTTTATATTATTATACAACCTGTCATTATTCACTTAAAGATTACACATCTGTCAAGTTTGTGTTTACTTTAGAGTTGATAGTAGTGATTAGCTGTTACACATAGCATTCTGATCAGTAGATAACAATGATTATATTCTGAGTGCATCTTCTGGGGGACAGGTGAGCTTTGATGACGTTATGACGTCTGTGTTGGGTGAAGATTCCATGCTAGGTTTCCCACTATCAAGGTGGAACGAACCATTTTGCATCTCAACTAAGGTGTAGTGGGTAGTTTTAAACATTCTTAATTTGATTCAAGCAACCTAATTTTTTCACTTTCAAGGCAATATTTATGAAACTTTACATCCAAACCGTGTTTGGGGCTTCCGCCCCAATTACTCCTTCTTCCACCTTAAGACGCCGTTGTGTATGGCCCACTTTGACAAATGGTAACAATGTTAAAACCCCTTACCTTTTCTCACAGATGCCTTTCTCTCCAGGGCTTTGTCGGAGGATTTCTGAGGCGAGTCAAACGCTGCCTTTATCTGCGATACAGGGACCTTTAAAAAATGGCTGTGCTCTTCCCCTTTGACCTCAGGGGGCTTGGACCAATCTTGATGCTGAAGCTTCTCGTGCCGTTCTATGTTTTCCTTGATGAGATCGGACACAGGCCTCGACCTGAGAGTGTTTGGGGACATTTCCCTCATCGGAACGCCATCATCACTTTGTTCTTGGGCAGCTTTTTTATCAGGTTGCTCTGGTGTTTCTTTGTCGGCTGTCAAGAGAAGGAGCTCGTGCTTTACACCAGGTGTGCTGTGGTGGCTTTCTTCTGTCTTTAGGCCGGAATCCACATTTTTCTTGGTGAGACCCTTGCTACAGTCTTCTATCCGTTTGTCCTTTTTCACGTCTGTAGACCCAAAGCATGGTGCAGCCTCCTTCACCATCTCGCATGATGGACTCTCATGCAAAACAGTGGTTTGGAAATGGTTGGAGAGATGATCATTAAAGGTGCCTGTAGTTGGCATTATCTCCATCTCTTTGATGCCTGCAGTCTTTGTTTCACAAAAAATAGATTTTGTGTACATACTGTCAGCAGGATGTTCCACATGAAAGTCAGCCTGTGATGTTTCCTCCAAAGCCTTGGTGCCACATTCTGGTGCATTTATTTCATCAAACCTGATGGCTTTTTTCTCCAAGTCAGATTGATCGACTCCCATCTCTTGTATTTCCTCTAGCAATGGAGAAGCCTCCTTTTGGTTTTTCTTCAAGAGCTTCTCCAAAATAGAACTGGGCTCAGAAGCTGCATCTGGATTTGATGGAGGTGGGCCTTGGTCTGCTTCCATCTGCAGAAGAGCTCTCGCTGACCTTTCTTTTTCGGCGTCATTCAACATCATGTTGTTTGCTCTCTGTTCAACAGCATCGCTCACATTCATCAAAGACTCTTTCTGCAGTATGTTTAGGGATTGAGCATTGGGCTCACTCAAGTGGTCCATACATTGCTTAATAAGGCCACTCTCACCCATCATGGTCACATTTTCATCCAGTTGATGTAAGAACTCGTCACTTTTTGCCAGTTGAGTTACAGACCTCCCAATTGCCACAATGGCTTCCTCTTCAAAAGTGTCTGCGTCCCCAGGGTTGGCAATGTGGTCATACCTTTGGCAGTTGCTTTGGTACTCCAACGTTTCCTCGGCCTGGTTTTCCATCTTGATCCTTGAGTATGCTTCAAGCTCCTCCTCTGTACTTTTCTGCTTGTATGTCCTAGCTCTTTGCTCGCTCCTTACTCTACCTTTTTGGTGCTTGTCTGGTGAACCCTGTGGAGGAGTGGCATTTCCTACCACTCCTGCCTGGTTTGTATTGCACGCAGCGAACTGTCTCTCCCACAAATGTGTGTGTTTCTCAACAGAGTATGTTATTGGCTCGTGGTAGTCGCTTTCATCCAAATCTGAAGAACTTTCCTCTGTATGGCCTGCCTCTTCTTTATATGTGCTTTCAGCCTCTATGACATCATCTTCATGGCCGTCTGCATCCTGTTGCTGTTCTTCACTTTCTAATTTGTCCTGGTTCTGTCCCATACTGGTCTGCAATGAAAGGCATAGTGTTAACCTAACAAAACAGACACCGGATGGCAAATAATTCCACACCAATCAACCGCCTTGGTCTTATCTTTCCTGATATATTTTAACAACGATGCCAATTTAAAGAGTGCAGACAAAGTTGAACAATAGAATTTGGGATCAGCACCAAACGGTATCAACACTTACTGCATATGACCAGATTACGTCATCAAGATAGATACAATTAATTGAGAACAAGGGAAAAATTACCAATAGGCAAGCATTATAACATTTAATACAGTTTTCTTTCATTTAAAACACTTTTTTATTTTTTTCTTAATTTGTGTGTTTGAACATGTATAAGAATGCTTAATCAATCCTGATCATTTGACAGCTCCAGCCTCCCTTCTCACGCAATGGACTATTCCATGTCATCGTGCTTGCGCAAACTTGACTTCATTAGGCAAATCACAGGTAGTTGCCTCTCATTAAAAAAACATTTAATACCCTTGTTTTCTATTTGAAACAATTATTTATTTTTTGTTTGTAATTTGTTTGTTTCAAAATATATTAAAATTCTTAATTATTCATGATTGTTTTTTGACGGTTTGAGCCTCCCCTCTCACATGTTGCTGTGCATGCGCAAACTTGACTCCATAAGGCAAACCACGGGCTGTTGCCTCTTGTAAAAAAATTAATAACCTTGTTTTCTATTTGAAACAATTATTTATTTTTGGTCTTAATTTTTGTGTGTTTGAAAATATATTACAATTCTTAATTATTCATGATTGTTTTTGACTTTATTAGGCAAACCACAGGCAGTTGTCTCTCATAAAAAAACCAAAAACATTTGATACAGTTTTCTTCTATTTAAAACATCCATTCATCCATTTTCAACCGCTTATTCCCTTTGGGGTCGCAGGGGGCGCTGGTGCCTATCCCAGCTACAATCGGGCGGAAGGCGGCGTACACCCTGGACAAGTCGCCACCTCATCGCAGGGCCAACACAGATAAACAGACAACATTCACACTCACATGCCAATCAACCTATCCACAGGTGCATGTCTTTGGAGGTGGGAGGAAGCCGGAGTACCCGGTGGGAACCCACGCATTCACGGGGAGGACATGCAAACTCCACACAGAAAGATTCAGAGCCCGGGATTCAACCCAGGACTACTCAGGACCTTCGTATTGTGAGGCAGATGCACTAACCCCTCTTCCACCGTGCTGCCCCCTATTTAAAACAAATTATTTTTTGTTTTCCATTTTTTGTGTTTAAATATATTAAAATGCTTAATCAATCATGAATGTTTTTCGACAGCTTAAACCCTCCCTTTTCACGCATTAAACTTTCATGTTACTGTACATACGCAGACTTGACTCCATTAGGCAAACATAGGCAGTTGCCTATCATAAAAAAACATTTGATAAAGTTTTCTATTATTTAAAACAATTATTTATTTTTGGTCTTAATCTGTGTTTTAAAATATATTAAAATGCTTTCTCATTCATGATTGTTTTGACGGTTTTACCTTCCCTTTCCACGCAATGGACTATTCCATGTAACTCCATGCGCAGACTTGAATCGATTAGGAAAACACAGGCAGTTGCCTCTTTTAAAAAAAAAAGATTCAATACCGTTTTCTTACATTTAAAACCATTATTTATTTTGTTGGTCTTTATGTGTGATCACAAAATATGTGTTACAACATGCTTAAAAGGGCTGTTTGCAACTGGCTCAGTTATATTTTTCAAAGCAACAAATTAAACAAAAGCACCATTGGCTAGCTTGTTACCATAAGTGGTTTAACAGAACACACTTGTTTTAAAACTGTCTTTTTTTCACAATTACAAAGTGTATGTAATACTAACAGTTCTTACCAGCCCAAATAAGATGATTGGTGTTTAGGCAAAAACAAGCAGTTGCCTCCCATAAAAAAAAAAATATATTACAGTTTTCTTCTCTATAAAACAATTATTTATTTGTTGGTTTGACAAAATGTATAAATAAATATAAATCTTGACCATTTTCGACAACTCACGCCTTCTTTGTCAAGCAATGGATTATATTAATGGGGATGGCGTGGCGCAGTTGTAGAGTGGCCGTGCGCAACCCAAGGGTCCCTGGTTCAATCCCCCCTAGTACCAACCTCGCCACGTCCGTTGTGTCCTGAGCAAGACACTTCACCCTTGCTCCTGATGGGTGCTGGTTAGCGCCTTGCATGGCAGCTCCCTCCATCAGTGTGTGAATGTGTGTGTGAATGGGTGAATGTGGAAGTAGTGTCAAAGCGCTTTGAGTACCCTGAAGGTAGAAAGGCGCTATACAAGTACAACCCATTTATCATTACACCATTTTAGTGCGCATGCGTAGACTCGACACCGGAAGATAGATCAAAACTAACCTGTTGGTGTGAATAAGAGAGGTTTTCTACAAAGATGAAGCGGAGTTATCCAAGATGAGCGTAGAAGAGGAGAAAGCGAGAGGAAAGCAAACAGTTTTTATTAAAACTACCCAACGAATCAACCTTTTTCTCACTGACACAGAATGCATGGAATCAACACAGTAAGCGCAGGATGCGACTGGACAGTGATTCTTTTCATCACGAACTTGCGAGTATTAAAGTGTTCAAAATGGTAAGCCAATATAACCGAGGATCTGGTAAGACGTAATACAGTGGGGCAAAAAAGTATTTAGTCAGCCACCGATTGTGCAAGTTCTCCCACTTAAAATGATGACAGAGGTCTGTAATTTTCATCATATGTGCACTTCAACTGTGAGAGACAGAATGTGAAAAAAATCCATGAATTCACATTGTAGGAATTTTAAATAATTTATTTGTAAATTATGGTGGAAAATAAGTATTTGGTCAACCATTCAAAGCTCTCACTGATGGAAGGAGGTTTTGGCACAAAATCTCACGATACATGGCCCCATTCATTCTCTCCTTAACACGGATCAATCGTCCTGTCCCCTTAGCAGAAAAACAGCCCCAAAGCCATGCTTCACAGTAGGTATGGTGTTCTTGGGATGCAACTCAGTATTCTTCTTCCTCCAAACACGACGAGTTGTGTTTACACCAAAAAGTTCTATTTATGTTTCATCTGACCACATGACATTCTCCCAATCCTCTGCTGTATCATCCATGTGCTCTCTGGCAAACTCCAGACGGGCCTGGACATGCACTAGCTTAAGCAGAATTTGATTCTTTGTCAGCGTAGTGTGTTACTGATGGTAACCTTTATTACTTTGGTCCCAGCTCTCTCAGGTCATTCACCAGGTCCCCCCCGTGTGGTTCTGGGATTTTTGCTCACCGTTCCCCTGATCATTTTGACCTCACGGGGTGAGATCTTGCGTGGAGCCCCAGATCAAGGGAGATTATCAGTGGTCTTATATGTCTTCCATTTTCTGATAACTGCTCCCACAGTTGATTTATTCACACCAAGCTGCTTGCCTATTGTAGATTCACTCTTCCCAGTCTGGTGCAGGTCTACAATTATTTTCCTGGTGTCCTTCGACAGCTCTTTGGTCTTGGCCATAGTGGAGTTTGGAGTCTAACTGTTTGAGGCTGTGGGCAGGTGTCTTTCATTCAGATAAGTTCAAACAAGTGCCATTAATACAGGTAACGAGTGGAGGACAGAAGAGCTTCTTAAAGAAGAAGTTACAGGTCTGTGAGAGCCAGAGATCTTCCTTGTTTGAAATGACCAAACACTTATTTTCCACCATAATTTATAAATAAATTCTTTAAAATTCTTACAATGTGAATTCCTTGAGGGTGCATGGGAGTTTGCCCAACCAGTCTACATGTGCTTTGTGGACTTGGAGAAGGCATTCGACCGTGTCCCTCGGGAAGTCCTGTGGGGAGTGCTCAGAGAGTATGGGGTATCGGACTGTCTTATTATGGCAGTCCGATCCCTGTACGATCAGTGTCAGAGCTTGGTCCGCATTGCTGGCAGTAAGTCGGACACGTTTCCAGTGAGGGTTGGACTCCGCCAAGGTTGCCCTTTGTCACCGATTCTGTTCATAACTTTTATGGACAGAATTTCTAGGCGCAGTCAAGGTATTGAGGGGTTTCGGTTTGGTGGCCGCGGGATTAGGTCTCTGCTTTTTGCAGACGATGTGGTCCTGTTGGCTTCATCTGGCCGGGATCTTCAGCTCTCACTGGATTGGTTCGCAGCCGAGTGTGAAGCGGCCGGAATGAGAATCAGCACCTCCAAATCCGAGTCCATGGTTCTCTCCCGGAAAAGGGTGGAATGCCATATCCGGGTTGGGGAGGAGACCCTGCCCCAAGTGGAGGAGTTCAAGTACTTAGGAGTCTTGTTCACGTGTGAGGGAAGAGTGGATCGTGAGATCAACAGGCGGATCGGTGCGGCGTCTTCAGTAATGCGGACGTTGTACCGATCTGTTGTGGTGAAGAAGGAGCTGAGCCGGAAGGCAAAGCTCTCAATTTACCGGTCGATCTGCGTTCCCATCCTCACCTATGGTCATGAGCTTTGGGTCATGACCGAAAGGATAAGATCACGGGTACAAGCGGCCGAAATGAGTTTCCTCCGCCGTGTGGCGGGGCTCTCCCTTAGAGATAGGGTGAGAAGCTCTGCCATCCGGGAGGGACTCAAAGTAAAGCCGCTGCTCCTTCACATCGAGAGGAGCCAGATGAGGTGGTTCGGGCATCTGGTCAGGATGCCACCCGAACGCCTCCCTAGGGAGGTGTTTAGGGCACGTCCAACCGGTAGGAGGCCACGGGGAAGACCCAGGACACGTTGGGAAGACTATGTCTCCCGGCTGGCCTGGGAATTCCTCGGGATCCTCCTGGAAGAGCTAGACGAAGTGGCTGGGGAGAGGGAAGTCTGGGCTTCCCTGCTTAGGCTGCTGCCCCCGCGACCCGACCTCGGATAAGCGGATGAAGATGGATGGATGGATGGCGAATTCCTGGATTTTTTTTCACATTCTGTCTCTCACAGTTGAAGTGTACCTATGATAAAAATTGCAGACCTCTGTTATCATTTTAAGTGGGAGAACTTGCACAATCGGTGGCTGACTAAATACTTTTTTGCCCCACTGTGGGTAGAAACTTGAGAGGCACTTTTCAAAAGTCAACAGTCTTGTCTCATTCAAATATGACCGCCGTCAAGAGCTCTCTTTTTCCCCCACCAGTCACACACTTCCGGCCTTCACAATAATATCGCTACATCCGGTCCAATTGTGCAAAAAAAAAAAAAAATTGGTATCCGAAAAATTTAAATAAATGTTGTTTGATGTTCCTATCAATTGTAGTAAAAGCGTTGGGATCAGCAATACTCAGTACGCAGTTTGTCAAGCTATAATGTGCTTGGTAAATGACCATGTTTATTTGATTATGTGGAGGGCCCCAGTTCACCTTGGATCCCCCAAATGACAAATACAAATAAATGGGTTGTACTTGTATAGCGCTTTTCTACCTTCAAGGTACTCAAAGCGCTTTGACACTACTTCCAAATTTACCCATTCACACACACATTCACACACTGATGGAGGGAGCTGCCATGCAAGGCGCTAACCAGAACCCATCAGGAGGAAGGGTGAAGTGTCTTGCTCAGGACACAACAGACGTGATGAGGTTGGTACTAGATGGGGATTGAAACAGGGACCCTCTGATTGCGCACGGCCACTCTCCCACTGCGCCACGGCGTCCCAATGACAAATACAGTTTAAAAAAAAGCCTAGTAATCCTGCTTACTTATAAATGCAAGCACAGTTTATAACCCCACAACAGGATAGAGCTTAGATTCAAACCCAAAACCCTCTGGCAGTGAGGCAAACATGCTAAAACCACTTTTCCACCATGCAGCCGCAAACAAACATGAATGGCAAATAAAAGTTAAGGTTCTTACCAGACAAAATAAAACAAAAAACTGAGACAAAGTGCAGCAAAAATTATCCTGGAATCGCCGCCATGGTCATGACAATCGTTTTAAACGGTTTAAGTGTCAGCGTGGAATCACACAGCAAGCAATACATAGTCACGCAGCAGCCATTTTTGTGCAAGCTGTGAATCAGCGCATCTTTTTACAATAAGCGCTGTTGTATTGCTGCTGTTGGGTATTCATGCACTTGCAGTGTCAACACTTTCAAATTACAGTCACAAGATGTTCGGTGGATTTCGGTCTGAGCACACTCAGCTTGTTTACCATCACTTGTCAAACCAGAGACCAAAGAATGTGTATACAACTGTGGAAATAAACAACACCAAAAAATAACTTTTGACAAATACAGTACTGATAAAAAAAAATTTGGACACACCTTCTCATTCAGTGCGGTTTCTTTATTTTCATGATTATTTACATTGTAGATTGTCACTGAAGGCATCAAAACTATGAATGAACACATGTTGAGTTATGTACTTAACAAAAAAAAGGTGAAATAACCAAAAACATATTTTGTATTCTAGTGTCTTCAAAATAACCACACTTTGCTGTGATTACTTCTTTGCACACTCTTGGCATTCTCTCGATGAGCTTCAAGCACACCTGTGAAGTGAGAACCATTTCAGGTGACTACCTCTTGAAGCTCACCAAGAGAATGCCAAGAGTGTGCAAAGTGGTAATCACAGCAAATAGTGGCTATTTTGAAGAAACTAGAATATAAAACGTGTTTTCAGTTATTTCACCTTTTTTGTAAGTACATAACGCCACAATTGTTTATTCATAGTGTTGATGCCTTCAGTGACAATCCACAATGTAAAAAGTCATAAAAATAAAGATAACCCATTGAATAAGGTTTGTCCAAACTTTTGGCCTGTACTGTATGTATTAGGGCCGCGAATCTTTGAGTGTCTCACGATTCGATTCAATATCGATTCTTGGGGTCGCGATTCGATTATATATCGGTTTTTTCGATTCAACGCGATTCTCGATTCAAAAACGATATTTTTCCGATTCAAAACGATTCTGTATTCATTCAATACATAGGATTTCAGCAGGATCTACCCCAGTCTGACATGCTAGCAGAGTAGATTTAAAAAAAAAAAGCTTTTATAATTGTAAAGGACAATGTTTTATCAACTGATTGCAATAATGTAAATTTGTTTTAACTATTAAATGAACCAAAAATATGACTTATTTTATCTTTGTGAAAACATTGGACACAGTATGTTGTCAAGCTTATGAGATGCGATGCAAGTGTCAGCCACTGTGACACTATTCTTCTTCTTTTTTTTTTTTATAAATGTCTAATGATAATGTCAATGAGGGATTTTTAATCACTGCTATGCTGAAATTATAACTAATATTGATACTGTTGTTGATAATATTCGTTTTTGTTTCACTACTTTTGGTTTGTTCTGTGTTGTGTTTGTGTCTCCTCTCAATTGCTCTGTTTTTTGCAGTTCTGAGTGTTGCTGGGTCAGGTTTGGTTTTGGAATTGGATTGCATTGTTATGATATTGCTGTGTAGTGTTTTTTTGGAATGATAAAAATGTTAAAAAAAAAAAAAATTAATAAAAAAAAAATTGATTAAAAAAAAAAAAAAGAATAGATTCTGAATCGCACAACGTGAGAATCGCGATTCGTATTCGAATCGATTTTTTCCCCACACTCCTAGTATGTATGGTATACATAAGCGGTCTGAAACTCAATTTACTTGGGGGCTGCTGGAGGTAGAGTCAGGGTGGAGGCTTTTCACTTCAGATTATTTTGTATTTTAACCACATGACTAAATATGTTTACTACTACTATTACTTTAAGCTATTGTAGGGCCTTAAATCATTAAGAATGTAAAGTTCCATAGAGGTCGGGTGCAAAATGAGCTGGGCGGCAGCCGAAGGCAGGGCACTTGGCGGTCCGATCCTCGGCTACAGAAGCTAGCTCTTGGGACGTGGAACGTCACCTCACTGGGGGGGGAAAGAGCCTGAGCTAGTGCGCGAAGTGGAGAAGTTCCGGCTGGATATAGTCGGACTCACTTCGACGCACAGCAAGGGCTCTGAAACCACTTCTCTCGAGAGGGACTGGACCCTCTTCCACTCTGGCGTTGCTGACAGTGAGAGGCGACGGGCTGGGGTGGCAATTCTGGTTGCCCCCCGGCTTAAAGCCTGCACGTTGGAGTTCAACCCAGGGGACGAAAGGGTAGCCTCCCTCCGCCTTCAGGTGGGGGGACGGGTCCTGACTGTTGTTTGTGCTTACGCACCAAACGGCAGTTCAGAGTACCCACCCTTTTTGGTTACACTCGAGGGAGTACTGGAAAGTGCTCCCCCGGGTGATTCCCTTGTCCTACTGGGGGACTTCAACGCTTATGTTGGCAACGACAGTGAAACCTGGAGAGGCGTGATTGGGAAGAATGGCCGCCCGGATCTGAACCAGAGTGGTGTTTTGTTATTGGACTTTTGTGCTCGTCACAATTTGTCCATTACAAACACCATGTTCAAACATAAGGGTGTCCATATGTGCACTTGGCACCAGGACACCCTAGGCCGCAGTTCCATGATCGACTTTGTAGTTGTGTCATCGGATTTGCAGCCTTATGTTTTGGACACTCGAGTGAAGAGAGGGGCGGAGCTTTCTACCGATCACCACCTGGTGGTGAGTTGGCTGCGATGGTGGGGGAGGATGCCGGACCGACCTGGCAGGCCCAAACGCATTGTGAGGGTCTGCTGGGAACGTCTGTCAGAGAAAGTTTCAATTCCCACCTCCGGAAGAACTTCGAACATGTCACGAGGGAGGTGCTGGACATTGAGTCCGAGTGGACCATGTTCCGCACCTCTATTGTCGAAGCGGCTGATCGGAGCTGTGGCCGCAGGGTAGTTGGTGCCTGTCGGGGCAGCAATCCTAAAACCCCTTGGTGGACACCAGCGGTGAGGGATGCCGTCAAGCTGAAGAAGGAGTCTTATCGGGTCCTTTTGGCTCATAGGACTCCGGAGGCAGTGGACAGGTACCGACAGGCCAAGCGGTGTGCAGCTTCAGCGGTCGCTGAGGCAAAAACTCGGACATGGGAGGAGTTCGGGGAAGCCATGGAAAACGACTTCCGGACGGCTTCGAAGCGATTCTGGACCACCGTCCGCCGCCTTAGGAAGGGGAAGCAGTGCACTATCAACACCGTGTATGGTGCGGATGGTGTTCTGCTGACCTCAACTGCGGATGTTGTGGATAGGTGTAAGGAATACTTCAAAGACCTCCTCAATCCCACCAACACGTCTTCCTATGAGGAATCAGTGCCTGGGGAATCTGTGGTGGACTCTCCTATTTCTGGGGCTGAGGTCGCTGAGGTAGTTAAGAAGCTCCTCGGTGGCAAGGCCCCGGGGGTGGACGAGACCCGCCCGGAGTTCCTTAAGGCTCTGGATGCTGTGGGGCTGTCTTGGTTGACAAGACTCTGCAGCATCGCGTGGACATCGGGGGCGGTAACTCTGGATTGGCAGACCGGGGTGGTGGTTCCTCTCTTTAAGAAGGGGGACCGGAGGGTGTGTTCCAACTATCGTGGGATCACACTGGGGCGGCATAGCTCGGTTGGTAGAGCGGCCGTGCCAGCAACTTGAGGGTTGCAGGTTCGATTCCCGCTTCCGCCATCCTAGTCACTGCCGTTGTGTCCTTGGGCAAGACACTTTACCCAACTGCTCCCAGTGCCACCCACACTGGTTTAAATGTAACTTAGATATTGGGTTTCACTATGTAAAGCGCTTTGAGTAACTAGAGAAAAGCGCTATATAAATATAATTCACTTCACTTCACACTCCTCAGCCTTCCCGGTAAGGTTTATTCAGGTGTACTGGAGAGGAGGCTACGCCGGATAGTCGAACCTCGGATTCAGGAGGAACAGTGTGGTTTTCGTACTGGTCGTAGAACTGTGGACCAGCTCTATACTCTCGGCAGGGTTCTTCAGGGTGCATGGGAGTTTGCCCAACCAGTCTACATGTGCTTTGTGGACTTGGAGAAGGCATTCGACCGTGTCCCTCGGGAAGTCCTGTGGGGAGTGCTCAGAGAGTATGGGGTATCGGACTGTGTTATTGTGGCGGTCCGCTCCCTGTACGATCAGTGCCAGAGCTTGGTCCGCATTGCCGGCAGTAAGTCAAACACATTTCCAGTGAGGGTTGGACTCCGCCAAGGCTGTCTTTTGTCACCGATTCTGTTCATAACTTTTATGGACAGAATTTCTAGGCGCAGTCAAGGCGTTGAGGGGTTCCGGTTTGGTAACCGCAGGATTAGGTCTCTGCTTTTTGCAGATGATGTGGTCCTAATGGCTTCATCTGACCGGGATCTTCAACTCTCACTGGATCAGTTTGCAGCCGAGTGTGAAGCGACCGGAATGAGAATCAGCACCTCCAAGTCCAAATCCATGGTTCTCGCCCAGAAAAGTGTGGAGTGCCATCTCCGGGTTGGTGAGGAGACCCTGCCCCAAGTGGAGGAGTTCAAGTACCTAGGAGT